>NW_007247235.1:491068-499411 GCF_000164805.1 Carlito syrichta | reverse complement strand
CAGGCACGCGCTACCACGCCCCGGCTGATTTTTTTTTTTTTATTGTAGAGATGAGGTCTCGCTGCCCAGGCGGGTCTCGAACCCGCGGGCTCATGCAATCCACTCACCTCAGCCTCCCAAAGGCGCGGGATTACAGGCTGAGCCACCGAGCCCGGCTGGTGCTCACTTTTTTATGGCATCTACTGGAGTTGTGGCCCCCATTTATCTCTCAAATGTCTTCAGCCTTCTTTGATGTACCTAAAATGACTGTTTTTCCCACAGGGCCCAGTGAGACTATCATGGCTTCTACTAACTGTCTGGCTGTGAGCAGAGGAGGGACATCAGCAGTTTCTACTTAAAATGAAACCCCTCAGCCCAGACTCCTGCTTTCCAGTTCCACCTCTGCCACTAATTAGGTCTGTGTCCTGAGAAGTCACTTACCTCTCTGGACCTCAGTGTCTTCATCAGTAACAGAAAGGGGACTGAACCAGATGTCTTTAAGAGTCCAGAGTCTTTCTGTTTCTTGATTTTGATCCCCTTACCTAGGAATCTGAGCCATCTTACACTCCTTTCATTCCACCACCTTAGGAATGACAAATCATGGTGGGTGCTTGAAAAGCACACATAGAATTATGAGGGGGGGACCAAAAACAAAAAACCCAGAATTAATTTTTGGAGGGCAGGCTCCTGGTAGTACAGGCTTCCCTCACTCGGTAAGTAAGTGCTCTAGTAACCCATCAGTATCAGTGTGCCAGGTACCAGCTAGCGTTGTTGTGAGAGACTGCATGCGGCTTCAGTGAATTTTTTTTTTTTTTTTTTTGAGATTCTTTTAGTGCATTTGCCCATTTCATGATCAGTGATGCACAAGCACACCTGCCCATACTGTGCTGGGTGTTCAGCAGTTTTTAAACAAAAATGGCATGACCCTTGTGCCCCATCCTTTCTATTCACCCAATCTTGCCTGAGCAACTTTTTTTTGTTTACCCAGATGACAAAAAGTCCTGGAAGGGGGATGTGGAAAAGGTGAAACAAAAAACAGCGGAAGCACTAAAAGGCAACAAAACCGACAACTTCAAAAACTGTTCTGAGCAGTGGAAAAACTGTTTCAACAGGTATAATGCATCAAACAGAGAGTACTTCGACCATGACTGAAATTTAAACATGCAAGAATAAATATACAATTTTTTATAAATAAATTCCAGGTTTTTTGGAGTCCCCCCCTCGTATGCACACAAATCCAGGCCCTTCCCAATCACACATCTTATTAGACCCTTAGTGTCGGTTCTCTGGGAAGCACTGTTCCAGCCACTGCAGTCAGGACATGTCTTAAACTAGGGCTTTGCTGTCTCCCCCATCCGGGTACCTTCTCCCTAGCACACAGTCCTCCACCCCAGTGTAGTCAGAGAGGGTTTCTTCTGCACAGCGGTGACTGCTCACCAGCCAGTACCTGTTGGAAGTTGGAGGGCGCAAGCTGTAAGAGGAGACTTGTTCCTTACCTCAGCCATCGGCATCTCAGCCTCAGGACAGTTTTGCTCTGCTCCACACGCCCTGCGTGGGTTGGTTCCTGTTGCTAGGAGAACCTGACCATTTGCATTTCCTGCTGTTTTTATTTTAGATTAGCAGTCGCACTGCTGCAAGAACACAGGATATTTTAAGAAAGACAAAAAAGGGAAGGGTGAAGGGAGACCTAGCATGAGCCCTCCTTCCCATAGGCCTCCAAAACACTCAGACCAAGATGGCAACCATGCCAGACCCCATCGCCACCCAGGTCGCCTCTTGCCTCCTCTTTCCTGAATAGCACCATTGCCGGGTCCTGACACTTGGACAAACACCTTCAAGCCATACAGGAACAAAACAGTACAATCTTCTTCCAAGAGAAGCAGACGAAGATCTAGCCTTGAAATCAGCGTAACACACATACAGCATCAGCTTCCCTATGTTAAAAACAAGTAAACAAACACAACAAACAAAACAAGTAGAAACACTCCAAGAGTACCATGAGCATTCTCTAATCCCAAACACCTGATCTCCAAAGATGACTCCTGCTTTCTACTTTTTCCTTGTCCTGTCTATGCCCTAAAGATGGGGGTGTGTCTTTTCCCTCAAGACCTAGTGCGAATCAGTGCTGACTTCCTAGATTCCCCTCGGCTCTGTTAAAGCTCTCCCTCTCCTATTCCAAAGATCCCTGTCCCTTATCATCACTACCTTTTTTATCAGATCAGAAATTCGGTCTTCTCTCTCTCCCTCTAGACTGTGAACTCCTAGAGGCCAGTGTCTATGTCATTTTTAATGTTCATCTCCTTCTTACTCTTACTCTATTTTGCTGACAGCAGATGTTCATTAACACCTTTTAAAATTGGTTCATCCCCATCAAACATTTATTGAGTCCTACTAAGAGTCTCACACTATAGGTGGTCACAATACATTCTCTACCATGAAGGCTCTGTGGAGGCAGACAAGTAAATAGTTTCAAACACTGTGGCCAATGTTGTAATGAAGATCACAGAACATGTGGGGATTCTTTCTGGGGTGGGGAGTAGAGAGGATGGGCAAGAGAAATCAGGAACAGTTTCATGGGACTGACTCTTATAGAGGAATCAAGTCTACCAAGGGATGACTACTCCAACCAGATAGAACAGCTTGTGCAAAGGCTCAAAGACATGAAAGAAATTGATTGAATTGACTATACCACTCAGGTCCTAAACAAGTAGAATCTCAGACTGGCCCCATTCACCCCTCCCACACCCAGACCTTTCCCCATTACATAATTCCTTAAGAAGTAAAAATGTCTTCCTTCTTCTTAGCCACCTGTTCCAGGCTGTGGGAAAGAAAGAGCTGCCGGGAAGAAGATTGTTATCAGAGCCCAAACAAAGCTGCTCCTAGACACACAGCACAAAGCTCTCTACGGGGCCATATTCCTCAACAAAACAAGCAGCTCCAGTTTTAGCCTCCTTTCGAATAACCAAACCCTGATCAAAGGCTCACCCTGACAAATTTCACTTAGGAAAACCAGCTCCTGAAGAACAATTCCTGAAGAGCTCAGGAATGCCTGATGAGATCCAAACTAAAGTAGGCATTCTAAGGCTGTCTTCCCCTCCTCCAGCTTTGCCTGGGAGTGGCCCTTGAGAGATGGTAACATCTGCCTCCTCTCAGAGGTTCTTGATATTTTGTAAGATAGAGACCACAACATAAATTCCTAGTTGTTTACTACTCTTTCCTTTTTATGTCTTAGAAACACTGATATTACATGGAGCTGCAACATGGTCAGCTAAAAGATATTTTCCAGCCTGTCTTGCAGGTGGGTGTGAACAGTAAGATGGAACTGGACTTCTAGGAAAGCTCATTAATAGAGGGACAGGAAACTGGAGTGAAACTTTTTGTTCCCTCCCTCCCCTCAACTTGTTCCTGCTTCCTGCCTAAATGTTCAAGTATAAATGTTCAACTGAGGCTCTAGCAGCCATCTCAAGCCATAAGCTGATCTTGGAGATGGATGCCATGTGCTGAGGGTGACACCATGGATCCTACCAGTCCTGCTGAAAATCCACAACTCTTTCTCCAAAAAAACTGGTTATGTGCACACAAATGGTTTTGCAAATAAGGTCCAGGGTTTGATGAGCCCGAAACCCATGTGTAGACCGGAGGTTAAGAACCCTGCCTTGCCGGGATCGGTGGCTCAGCCTGTAATCCCGCGCCTTGGGAGGCTGAGGTGATTGGATTGCCTGACCCCGCGGGTTCGAGACCTGCCTGGGCAGCAAGACCTCACCTCTACAATAAATCAAAAAATCAGCCGGGCATGGTAGCACATGCCTGTAATTCCAGCTATGGGGAAGGCTGAGGCGGAAGGATCGCAGGAGCCCAGCAAGCGAGGCTGCGGTGGCTGGGAGTCACTGCACTCCAGTCTGGGCGACAGAGTGAGACTCCAACTCAAAAAATAAAAATAAAAAAAAAAAAGAGCCCTGCCTTGTCGGTGGAGGCGACAGGATTGCCTGAGCCTACAGGTTTGAGACCAGTCCGGGCAACATGGAGAGATCTCGTCTCTACAATAATCAAAAAATTAGCTGGGTGTAGTGGTACACGCCTGTAGCTCCAGCTACACGGAAGGCTGAGGCAGAAGGATCGCCTGAGCCCAGCAGGTCAAGGCTGCGGTGGCCATGAGTGTGCCACTGCACTCCAGCCTGGACAACTGAGTAAGATTTCAACTTAAAAAAAATAAAAAAAAAGCAGGGCTCGGTGGCTCAGCCTGTAATCCCACGCCTTTAGGAGGCTGAGGTGAGTGGATTGCCTGAGCCCGCGGGTTCGAGACCCACCTGGGCAGCGAGACCTCATCTCTACAATAAATCAAAAAATCAGCCGGGCGTGGTACCACATGCCTGTAATTCCGGCTACTTGGAAGACTGAGGCGGAAGGATCGCCAGAGCCCAGCAGGTTGAGGCTGCGGTGGCTGGAAGCGGTCACTGCACTCCAGTCTGGGCAACAGAGTGAGACTCTAACTCAAAAAAAAAAAAAAGAGCCCTGACTTAGGGAAGTAGGGAGAGCCAACTTTACCCTGACTTCATAGATCACTCTCATTAAAGTAGGGAGGGCCTAGGATTGTGCTGTAACCACGTCAGTCCTCTGTGACAGGATGACTCCTCCCTTTTCCAGAATCCCAGCACCAGTGCTTTATCCCTCTTAATAGTTCTGACGCAGTAGTTCCATCTCTCTCTGCTCCTCTCCTTCCCTCTCCCCAGCTATTCTCCTGGGTTGCCAAACCCACTCCAAAGTCACTTTCTACAGGGAAGGAAATTAGCATTTGTGTTGGGACAGAAAGTGACACTGCTCAGCTCTCACTGTCATTCTGCTCTTAATTAATATTTAACCTCAGAGAGATTGTGTAGCAGACGGAAGTGGCTGATGGGAGAACAAAGCCCCGGCTGGCTCTCCTTTTCAACACTGCCTCCTCCAGTCGCAGCTCCTCCCCCTGCACCTTCAGGCCCTGAAGGACCCAGAGGCCCAGGGGAACTAGGAAGGTTGGAAAGGGACACCCCTGAGGACTCTCAGCTGTACTGTATGGATTTGCTCCTTTGGACCTCTTGTCTAGAAACCCCTTTGCAACAAAACAAGAGCAGCTAGCACTGGAAACATGTTTCCCAGAGCCCAGAGCAAGACCCAGGCCTGGCCTGCTGGGAAGGATGAAGAGACAGGCGAGGGGAAAAGAAAAGCAATGCAAATGTGCCCCTCAACAGATTATATTTAATGCACTATTTTTAGTTGCCTTCAATCCCTCGGGGCTGTCAGGGCGGTTGCAGCCCCACTCCCCCGGGAGAGGAAATGACAGGCATTATTACCCAGCCCAGGAACACTGGTGCAGTGCGTGGTGGATGGGGGAGGTGCTGCCTTGCCAGCTCCAAAATTTGGGAACTTTAACTTCCAACGGGAAATCGAGGACATAGAGAAAGACGCAGCCTCAAGACCTCCTCCTCCCTTTCCAGCCAGTCAGCCAGATCACCCCACATGCACGTCCATGGGCCCAGACCAGGCGTGTAGGAGTCTCCTCAGTCCCCAAGTTGTCTCAAAAACTAGGTTATACAACATCCTTCACTGCCAAGTTCTTCCTCCTCTCTAATCTTAGCCCTGCCTTCGGTCTAAGCCCATTTCCCCTTGCTCTGCACGCAGAGGCAAAGGAGGACAGCTGGCCATCATCCCCCAGCAAGGGAGCCCTTCTTTGTCTTGAAGAAAATGATTCAGTTTCCTCTTGGCCTTCTCTTCTCCCACCTGAGTCATTCTCATTCCTTGAACCTTCCCATACGTCACATTCTTTTCAGCTCATCTCTTTGTCACTCTTCTAACCCTGTTCTGAATATATCCCCAAATTCCTCCTTGCAACCCCAAACTGACACTGGACTTCCACCAGGAAGCACTTGAGCATCAGTTTGAATAGAAACACTTACGTACTGTCTTAGAGTTCTTCTCATTGTCTTGGTCACCTTGCCTCTTCACAAGATCAACCACTTGTTATAGGCTGCATCCTCTAGCTAATTTGTGAACCTCCCTCACATTCATCCAGCCAAGTGCAAGGCTTAGAGTGGCACAGAAATTTTCACTGTGTTTGGGTTTAAATGAGATGTATGTGTAACATATTTGGGCAAAGTACTTATAATTTATTTTGTAAATTATACAATGGCATTTAAGGGGTCATTTTTGTTGTTGAGGTATATACCAGACCTTTAGAGAATGCTTGTTTTCTTAAACATAGCAGTATACGCCTTATAAGCCAAAGCATTATGTTACAGTCATTCATTCAATAAATATTTACTGAGCTCTCACCATGTGTCAGGCACCATGCTAGATGCTGGGATGTCAAAATGAGAAACCAAATTCTGATTCTACAGGTATTCACAGCCTGTGAGGAAGAGAAGATGGAAACAATGACTAGGCAGTGTGAAAACTGCTCATTAGGAATTGCTCATTAGGCACATATCACATGAGAGGGGGATAGAAGGAATGGGGGAATTGACCACAACCGCTTACTCTCCAGTGATTCCACCTTGTTAGGCATCAATGTGGACATGCTTTTGACTGCCAGGGTCCTTTTCTAGGTCTGGCTAACCCCTGTTCCAGTCCATGTGGTCCTAGAGTGTAACATTTCATATATGGACACATAGAAAGAGATGTTCTCTTTTTCTTCTGGGGGTTGGGGCTGTGAACCAAGTTCTTTCCTCCACCAGAGAGAAGCCCAGACTGAGGGTGAATCTAGCACAGAGAGACCCTGAGGGAGGCATTGTCCAAAGATAGGGAGGGAGTCAGAGACCCAGTGATGTCATTCTAAGCCTGGGTCCAGCCATGCCAGTCCGGTTAAGTGGCCCTATGCATCCCCATTCTTGTTTATGTTAGTTCTTCCAGAAGAAAGCAGAAGCCTGAAAGAGTCCTCAATGCCAAGAAGACCTTTCCTGGAGGGGAACAGAGAGGTAGAAGGTGATCACTTAATGCGAAAACTTAGTCTTCTAACTTAATGGCTTCATGACTCTAAGACAGTGGTTCCCAGCGTTTTTGGCATTAGGGTCCCGTTTCATGGAAGTCAATTTTTCCACGGATGGAGTGTGGTAGGAGGATCATCAGGCATTAGATTCTCATAAGGAGCGCACAACCTATATCCCTTGCATGCGCAGTTCACAATAGGGTTCACGCTGCTATAAGATCTAATGCCACCACTGCTGTGCTTACCCATCACTCATCTCCTGCTGTGCAGTCCAGTTTCTAACAGGCCACGGCCCAGCACCAGTACGAGGCCCAGGGGTTGGTGTTCCCTATTCTAAGATACATAGATCAAGGAAGACTGTTATCTAGGAAAAAAAAAAAAAAAAAGGTGGTCAAATAGTGGGGGAAGTTTTGTAATTAAACAGACTTCAGTGGAATCCCAGCTTTACTGTCTATTAGCTGTGTGACCCTGTTCAAATTACTTAACCTTTTTGTTTTCTCACATTTCTCTTTACCTGTAAAACATAGGGAATAGTATTTGCTTCACTGGATTATTGTGAGCACAACACAACATAATGTACTGAAATGGAACTACATTTTTAGCCATCCCAGTCCAGAACACCCTCTTGCTTTTGTGGAACTGCTCTTCCCCCACTCTAACCAAGTGGTTCTGAAGGGTACTGTCAGTCATATAATCTAGCTGACCATACAACCATATGTGCCACAGGTTGAGCCAATTACATTTCCCTAACCTAGCCACAAGGATCTCCGATTTGGTTTACCAGAGATCTCCCTTGGAAGTTTTAAAATTATTATTAATGAAGTTGAGTTTGAGGAATTATATTTCTTTTGTGGTCCCAAGGCTATAATGGTTTAAGTTCAGAGTTGCCTGCAGCCATAGTTCCAGTATTATGCAGAAGGAAGCAGAAACAAGAGATATAAAGGGAGTAAGAGAGTCTTTAATAAGATTTCATATTCCTGGAGCTTCACCTCTGCCCTTTCAGTGAATCAGTGCTTATGCTAATGTGAGTTGGGTTTCTATCCCTTTCAACCAAGAGAGTCTTGATCAATACAGTATGTGATGCACTTAGTATAAAGCAGATGGTACATAATAAATGCTCATAATAAATATTTGGCACAGAAATTGCTTCCAGGCAAATGTGGGAAGACCTTCCAGACTTATAGAATCTTTGCTTTAGTTTAAGATAATTCTCAAGCGTGTGTGTGTGTACGTGTGCGTGTGTGAGTGTGTGTGTGTATGTGTGTGTGTATGTGTGTATGCTGGTTTAAAATAACAATAATGTATAATAAAAAGAAGTGCCCGAGCCGGGCTCGGTAGCTCAGCCTATAATCCCGCGCCTTTGGGAGGCTGAGGTGAGTGGATTGCCTGAGCCCGTGGGTTCGAGA
>NW_007247235.1:486191-490888 GCF_000164805.1 Carlito syrichta | reverse complement strand
AAAAAAAAAAAAAAAAAAAAAAGAAGTGCCCTTCCAGTATCTTAGGGGTTTCTGCTTGTTGGTACCAGCCATTTCCATCTAGTAGTTTAAATTAATGCTCATTTTTTTTTTTTTTTTGAGTCGGAGTCTCACTCCATCTCCTAGGCTGGAGTACAGTGGCACACTCATGGCCACCCCAGCGTCGACCTGCTGAATTCCAGCGATCCTTCCACCTCAGCCTTCCAAGTAGCCGGAACTATAGCCGTGTGCTACCATGCCCCGCTAATTTTTTATTTTATTGTAAAGACGAGGTCTCGCCAAGTTGCCTGAGCTGGTCCCGAACCCGCAGGCTCAGACAATCCATTTGCTTCCACCTCCCAAAGTGCTGGGATTACAGGCTGAGCCACTGAGCCCAGCCTTACTCATTTTAAAGGAGACTAGAACTGGTAGAGAATCTTTGTCCTAAGAGTACCTAATTAATCTTTCAGAATAGCTACATTGACAACTGCATATGGACTACCGAGTACTGTCTGCAGGAATGGTGGAAGAGAGGTGCCACCCCATGAAAGAGCCCCAAAGTTTGCACAAACAAGGGACTCTGGATAAACATCCACTCTACCTTCAATCTGTCTCCTCCACTGCTAACTTTGGAGAGTTTTATTTTTATTAAAAGAGGTGGGAAGTTTCTTCACTGGGTTGTTTGGCATGGTTGATCTCAACTCCTTTGAATAAATTAATAGGTTAAAGAATTCTGTCTACCAGTCCAAACCAGTGACCACTTGGGTAGATGAAGACAAGCCTGCCACTGCTATTTGTAAGGAATTCAAGGCCCACCACTGGTTACTTCTAAAAACCAGTACAGGCCGGACTCATTGGCTCAGCCTGTAATCCCAGCACTTTGGGAGGCCAAGGTGAGTGGATTGCCTGAGACTTTGGGTTTGAGACCCGCCCAGCCAACTTGGCGAGACCACATCTCTACAATAAATCAAAAACTAGTCGAGCGTGGTAGCACGCGCCTGTAGTTCCAGCTACTTGGAAGGCTGAGTTGGAAGGATCGCCGGAGCCCAGCAGGTCAAGGCTGCAATAGCTGGGAATGTGCCACTGCACTCCAGTCTGGACAACAGAGTGAGACTCCAACTCAAAAAAATAAATAAATAAATAAATAAACCAGTACAGACCAGTCAACTGGACAGAGATAAAACGCCCAAGCCACCCAGTTCTCTTCTATCTCTAGGTCCTCATCTTTGTCTTAAAGGAATTTTCCTTAATTGCCAGTAATTCTAATTATAGCAAGCTCACACTCCAGACAAGGGACAACTGGGAGAGGTTGATGTGATAGAAATAGTGAAAGAGACCAGGGGACAAACACTCTGAGTGTGACTGCAAGAACTATAAATGGTCATTTAGAATCCTGCAATGGTTCCTTCAATTAAGCAAAGCTGATCTAGGACAACCAATTAGGGAATCAAGGCTGCATAACATTGCATAAATGTATGTCTGAATTACTAGCTGTCGTCACTTAGATTTTTCAGGGTCTGTCATCAGAGAATCCCTGGAAACAACTTGCACATGCTGTCCCCATCCTGTCAAAAAGATAGGTGCACTGATGTGGTGCACTTGGACATCTCTTGTATTATTGTGGCATATTGGGGATTCATTCATGTAAATCTTCTAGATAGCCTGAAAAATAGTGACTTAAATCGATAAGGGTTTTTTCCCCCCTCATGATTTTAGCATGTTGACATTTTGCTCCATGTCACAAGAAATCTGATGCAGCTTCAGACTTCATCTTTGTATTCAAAGCAGGCAGAAAAGGACTGGTGGTACCAGCTGCATTTCCCTCTTCAATCTGTAAAGGTAAGAACTTTCTCCCAGAAGATTTTCAGCAGAAATTTGTTTGCATGTCCTTAGCCATATCTGGGTCTTATGACCAGCCCTAAACAGGCTTAGACTAGGACCCATTGTCACATCTGGATCAATGCCTGCCCCAACAAAATTCCAGCTATGTTAGCAAACAAGAAGGGAGAGTGCATGAATGTCGGCTAGGTAAGCAGCAGTGTCTGCCATGGTTTCATTAAGGTTTACACATCCCCACATATTGTCCCAAGTGCAGGACATTTCTGTTGACGTGATCTGACATGTGTTTAGCAAATCATAATATAGCACAGCTCCACCATCCTGTTTCAGAGGAATAGAAAGTGTTCTCTTGCCTTTAAGAATCAAGCTTTCGCCGGGCTCGGTGGCTCAGTCTGTAATCCCACACCTTTGGGAGGCTGAGGTGAGTGAATTGCCTGAGCCCACGGGTTCGAGACCCACCTGGGCAACTCGGTGAGACCTCATCTATACAATAAATCAAAAATTAGCCGGGTGTGGTAGCACGCGCCTGTAGTTCCGGCCACTTGGAAGGCTGAGGTGGAAGGATCGCTGGAGCCCAGCAGGTCGAGGGCTGCGGTGGCCAGGAGTGGCCACTGCACTCCAGTCTGGGCGACAGAGTGAGACTCCAACTCAAAATAAAAAAAGAATCAAGCTTTATATATTTTTCTTTTTTGAAGAACACCTACAGCACAGACCTCTGTGTACTAAGTATATGTAAACACTGAACACCTATAGAAAGAAATAGTTTGAGTTCTCGGGGTCAAATGGAAGTATAGTTTTACCTTCTTTTCCTTCTCTCTAAGCCACAGGAACATTTCCATTAACAACACAATCCAAAAACAGCTCATATTCCAGCTCTCCCCTCCTTCACCGCACTCCAACACACAATCCCATGAAGGCAAAGCAAAAATAACACAAATATATCAACCCAAGTAACTATCAGTGCATATCTCATCAAAGTTAAATGTCTTACTGAAGCTGAATGTTCCACCCCAACTAGAGAACAAAAGCTTGTATTTAATAATCCTTTACTTTTCAGTGCTTCAGTCTCATTAAAAAAGAAAAAATCAAAACAAACATCACTTCCCAAGATTAAAGCCAGGGTTTATCTGGGTAAAATTACTCTCATTTTTATATAGGGAGAGACATTTTGGCCAAATGACCAAATTCCCAAGTCATGATCCAAGCTCAGGGGTGTGTAAAATGTCTCTCATGTTGGGTAGCACCCTTGAAGCTTTCTCTTGCAGATGGCCTGCCATCCAGGCCCTGCAATAGCTCACTCTAATACCTGTTCACCTATATTTTGGCCACAGTGGATGACAGTCCACTGGGACAATTTTGTCAATATCTTTTCTGTTCTGAAATCTAAAACTTTATAACATACCAACACTATGAGAAGTTCACATGAAAAGTCAGTAGAAAATGACCATTGGTAACACCATCTTCAGCCAGATGGTTGATTTGGATTGGTTTAAAGAAAGTGATAAGTGTTAGGCCCATAATTCTTTATAAACATCAGCGGCAGACTGGTCTTCATCTATCCTACAGGCTGCTGGTTTGGCCTAGTAGGCAGAAGTCATTAGTATATGAACTTATTCAGGGAAACTGGGATCAACAATGTCAGACCACACAATGAAAGAAATATCCTACTTTTTAAAATAAAAACAGGCTGGGCACAGTGGCTCACACCTGTAATCTCAGCACTTTGGGAGGTGGAGGCGAGAGGATTACCTGAGCCCAGGGTTCGAGACTAGCCTGGGCAACTTGGTTGAGATCTCGTCTCTACAATAAATCAAAAAATTAGCTGGGCGTGGTGGTGCATGCCTGTAGTTCCAGTTACTTGGAAGATTGAGGTAGAAGGATCACCTGAGACCAGCAAGTCGAGGCTGCAGTGGCCATGAATGTGCCACTGCACTCTAGCCTAGGCGACAGAGTGAGACTCCAACTCAAAAGAAAAAAAAAAAACCTCTTCAAGATGAGCACTGGAAAGAGATTCTCCAAATGGGTCAGGGCGCCAAGACCACAAAGCCTGAGAGCCAGCTTCCTCTTGCAATAACTCTTCCTTGAATGTCCTTTTGCACAACTCAGACAAACTGGAAATGCTTATCCAAATTTAAGGAAGGAGAGAATGAAATGGAACTAGGCAGAGAGTGATTGAACCAGATACATTGGAACAGACTTGGCTCCTTCCTGGCTTCCAGGCCCTGTCACACTCTATCTCCCGTGCTGCTTCCAGGAAGGAGGCCACCTTAGTATGGACTCCCAAGGAACATGTCTTTGTGTCTCAGCTCCTCAGAATGGAAGTTAAAGGCCTACCTGCCAAGTTCTTGCTGAAGACATACCTGAGCCTCTATCAGAATCATGGACCCATGGCTAATGAGGTCATGCCTGACCACCACAGTATGCACTTTTCTTTAACCCTTGCTTCTTCTTGACATAACTTCATTCATTCTCTCCCCCCACTCATTTAATCACTCAAAAAATATTTATTGAGTTCCATTATGTCATGGACATTGTGCTAAGGCTATAGTGGCAAAGAAAACAGCTCTAACGTCTTTTCTTATTTTTTATATATTTTATATAAAATTTTATATTTTATATTTTTCCAGCTTTATTGAGGTATACTTTATAAATAAAAATTAAATTTTAAAATATAATTAAAAGCTTGGCTAGGCGTGGCGGCTCAGCCTGTAATCCCAGCACTTTGGGAGGCCGAGGCGAGCGGATTGCCTGAGCCCGTGGATTCGAGACCAGCCCAGGCTGCTTGGCAAGACCTCATTTCTTTTTTTCTTTTTTTTTTTTGGGTTGGAGTCTCACTCTGTCGCCCAGACTAGAGTGCAGTG
>NW_007247235.1:456317-486001 GCF_000164805.1 Carlito syrichta | reverse complement strand
AATTCACTCACTTCAGCCTCCCAAGGCGCGGGATTACAGGCTGAGCCACCGAGCCCGGCTCCTCATTTCTACAAAAATAAAATAAAATAAAATAAGCCAGGTGTGGTAGCGTGTGCCTGTAGTTCTGGTTACTTGGATGGCTGAGGCGGAAGGATTGCCTGAGCCCAGCAGGTTGAGGCTGTGGTGGCCGGGAGCCTGCCACTGCACTCCAGCCTGGGTGACCGAGTGAGACTCCAACTCAAAAAAAAAACAAACTTCTATATTTTAAAATATAAAATTTATTATAACAATATATCCCAGGTATATGATGTGATGATTTGATATATGCATACACTATGAGATGATTACCATAATCAAGTTAATTAACACATCCATCACCCCACACAGCTACCATTTTTGGTTGGTGTGTGTGTGTGTGGTAAGCACACTTAAGATCCCCTCCCCTCTCTTAGCAAACTTCAAGTAAACAATACAGTATCACTAACTATAGTCAACATGCTGTACATTGGATCTCCAGAATCTAATCTCTTGCCCCATAGAACATACAGTTTAATGAGCATGTGCTTTAAAAATATGTATTGAGTCCTTATATTTCAGTGAAACATACTTGGATATTTATGAATGAAATGATAATGAGAAAGTCATAAGGAATATAGATTAAATAAGTTTGGTGATAAGTTGAGAAGTATTGAGTGTGAATGATGGGGTATAGTGATGTTCATTATACACTTCTTCATTTACTTTGCATGTGTTTAAGTTTCTCTGAAACAAAGGATTTTTAGGGTAGATGTGATGGTGTACACCTGTAATCCCAGCACTTTGGGAGGTCGAGGCAGGAAGATTTCTAGAGCCCAGGAGTACCAGAAACCAGCCTAGGTAATATAGCAAGACCTCATCTCTACAAAAAGTTTAAAAATTACCTGGGCATGGTGGTGCATGCCAATAGTTCCAGTTACTTGAGAGGGTGAGGCGGAAGGATTGTTTGAGCCCAGGAAGTCAGGGCTATGGGTGAGTGGTGAACATGCCCCTGCACTCCAGCCTGGGTAACAGAGTGAAATCCTGACTCAAAAAAAAAAAAAAAAAAAAAAAGTTGTTTAAGATATGAATATAAGGCAATAAATTCTAGATGCCAAATGAGTGACATAGATGTGGTCAGTAGATCCAGATTAGAATGACTACTCCAAGCTATCAGATCAGAGAGCATCAGCTTAGAGAAGTGTGAGCTGGGATGCTGACCACATACAGGCAAGTTAAGGGACACCCATCTGGATGATTTTAAGAGGGTCTTCATCTCCTGAATGAGTTTCCCTCCTGCCTCTGCCCTAACATAAGCAATGACAGGGAGAATGGCCTGAACCTCACTTGGTTCACTAGACACGCATCACTGGTTGAACCAGGAATTTCCTTTATCTGACTATCCAGTCGAATTCTAAAAAGAGCAAATGTCCTTGAGTGGGCCAAGAAATAAGATTAAAAAATTACACGTCATGTAAGTCTTTTTGCAAAAATCAATTAAATCAGGCATTTGTCTGGATGCAAACTGAGCTGATTATTATTAGGTTTGTCTAGATTTTGTTACTCAAATGTTAATAAGATGGTTGGTGTCTTGTTACTAAAATGTTGTTTGTCAAATGTTTACAGGCAGGACTGTAGGCCCAGCAGGTATACACACTGCTTAGCCATTACTAGATTTCACTCATTAGGAAAGGTGGGGAAGTAAACCAAGGAACGAGAAGTAGAAAAATGTACAACTAGCAGATGTATGGAGCAATATTGAAACAAAGAGCAACCACTTCCAGGACTTTGCACTACACCGAGATCCAGAAGAAAAGAGGTGGAGGTGGTTGAAGTAGACCTGGTACATCAGTAGGATAAAGGGGGAGGCGTGTGTTAGAGCTCTGAAGACCAACTGGTATGTACCTACAGGTCCTGGTGGCCTCCAATATGTCACCATAGATGAATTCAGGGCACTGAGCTTTGGACATAAAATCAAATGTGAAAGGAAGGAGATGAGGATTGCCATCCTCAGGGCCTTCTGGGCTGGGGTGGCATGAGCTCACAGTGATATTAATGTACAGCATGGCTCGCAACATTTGCTCCTGCCTCAAATGTCCTGCTCAGTCCTGACCCCCATCAATTTGTCTGAGTCCTAGTCCTGCTTCAAACCATCCTTGTCCAGGAAGCCTTCCGATCATCCAAATTCTCAATCATTTCTCCCACACCTCAATTCTCATAATATTTATTCATTCACTTGGTGTCTATCATTCATTACTTTATTTTCTGCACACATATGTACTTCTTCCATCAGACTATAAGTTCCAAGAGAAAAAAGACTATGTCTGATTTGTTGATCACATAACCCATTACATGGAGCCCAGTACAAGTGCTAGGAGCACGTTAGAGGGGAAAAGCAAAATTCAAAGTCAGGCGTCTGTGTCTTAGCCCTAGTTCTGTGTTTCATTAGAGATCGAATGCCACACAGATAACAAGACACTTAGCCTTGCTAGGCCTCAGTTTCTTCCTCAGAAAAAGAGGTTAAAAATACAAATACCTCCCCACACAGTTTTCAAAAGCACCACCTTAAATAACGGATATGGTAGCACTTTGTAAAGCACTATTCATATTTAGCTTAGTACTCACTCAATAGTGTCGGCTCTTTCTCCATCTTACCAAATATATTATATCAAGTCTTCTGTATTGTGTCCCTAGCAGCATCCTGCACTCAGCAGAAATTCAAGAAGTATTTACTATTCTTGATAATGCTGCTAACAATAATGATGCAGGTTATAAGTGATAACAACTATGGATGAAGATGACTTAATGGTCATCTAATGCCCAGCAAACCTGATTTTTACATTTGAATGCACCCCTTGAGCCATATGCATTCTCCCCCTCTCCTTAATAACATGTGGGGTGAGGGTGGGGAGAGGCCTCCAGTCTGGCAGAGGCCCCTTTAAAAATGTACCCGGGCTCCTCCTCTGCCAACCAGGTTGCTAAAAATACTACGACAGCAAAAGCTGAAATATTTGCAGAGAAAACTGAATTTCCTGCTACCTCCACCCCCTCCACTCAAATGGGTAAAATCCTGACCTAAGAAGCCCCCAGATCAGCTCCGTCAAAGGCACAGCCCTCCTACTTTCCAGCCCCCTTCTGATTACGGAGTCTCTCTGTGGGCTCGAGCTGGGATGTTATGTTCAGAAGGTACCCACACTGAGGAGGGGAAGCCACAAGTATTGGCAAATAGATTGTCACATGCTTTGGCTTTTCTTCCTGCTTACTAGGACCAACCCTGTCCAAATCCCCTTCCATCTGTCCCAAGAAGAATCTGCATTGGACCACAGAAGCTTCCCACGAATTCATCTTTTATCCTCTCTTTTGTTTAACCATCTTCTCTTCTGCCTGCCTTGGTTTCTATTCCTCACCCCTCTAACCTCTGTACTCCCTCCTGGCTCCAGCCCACGGCACCCACTGACATGCCCCAGCTCCCTCTCTTCCCAGCCCTGCAGCCCTTCTCCTTCAGTAGCTATGGGGGCTGGCACCTGTGGAGGAGAGGTCTGAAATTTGAAAAGTCAGGGAAAACTACAGGGTCCAAGTTCAGCTGGTCAGTAATACTCCAAGTCGACAGGTGGCACCCAGACCCTAAGCCAGGTAGGTTACTGTGGGGATCATCACCCAGCATCATGCTGCCAAGGACCAGAGTCCTGCAAAGCCAGAACAAAGCACCCCACACTGTACCTGTCCCTTTTCCTAGCTCATCTAGTTGAGAATCACAGGCTCAGTGTCCAACTGCCTACCTTGCTAACAAACTCTAGTCACCTAGAGGTCCAGAAGAAGAATCTCACCAGGGTTAGTATGTGCCCTGGCTGCACAGTGGTTATGGGCTCCACTCTCAGCATGTCTTTTGATGTCAGTGTATAACAATCTGCTCAGGGTGTGTGTGTGTCTGTGAATGCATGGGCAGTATATCTGTTCTCTAGGTCTATGTGTATGTGTCATTTATAGGAAACCATATGTGTTGCTGCTCCTGCCTCTGGTATTTGAGTTTGTGAGTGACTGTCTTCTCATTCTTGGCTCTGCCTTCCTCTGTCTTTTCCTCACCTCAGAGCCTACCCATCCCCCAGGGCCAGCACTGTGGCCAGTTCTGCGTGGGTGCCTCAAGTGGGCTGTTGCTGAAATGGTTGTTTTGCAGATAAAACTGACAGTTGCCTGTAACTGTTCTCCCATGGGCCCGCCAGTGTTCAGAGACACCCTCACCCCACACAAAGGTGTCTTTCAGGAAAAGGGAAGGGCTGTGCTGCTTGTGTGGGAGTTTGGGGGGGTGTTGTAAAGATAACTCCCCCTTTCAGCTCTGACCAGCAGGAAGAAGGGCCCAGAGGCAGCGCAGCCTGCAGAGGGATGTTGCCTAGCAACTTGGGAGACTTTACTGCAAACTCACCAAATCCCGAATTCCTCAGCTCTAATTCGGGAAGAGAAAAGCACAGAGTCTAGGCCTGGTATCCACTCTGGCCCTCTAATTTCCCACTTCCTCTCCTCTCTGTATTCTGGAGTTGAAGTCCAGCAGTAATTGGCCCAACCCAAGGCCCTAGGTGCTCACGATTTAAGTAAGGGACTGCGTTCCCAGGACATCCAGCTATTCGGTGGAGGTGGGGAGATGGAGGATGTGCCAGAGACAGATTGGGGAACAGATTTTTAGTTACAAAAGTGGGTGGGTCCCGAACATGCCAGGAGAGACACCCCTACACCCCAAGCCCTGGAATCCCAGCCAGTATCCAGCTTAGTTTGGGGCCCAAGCTGGCTAACCCTATCCCTATCCTGAGTGGACACAGGAATTTCCTTCCCACTCATTTTCCATTTGACAAGCAAAACCTCTGGCCCAAATGTTCAGGTGGCAAAGAAGCATGAAACAGCCATGATGATAGGCCATGGCCAGCGGCCAGGGATTCATAGCAGTACTGTCTCAAGGTATCTGTGCCACCCAGAGCCATAAGGTGTTTTCCCCTCCTTTGCACTGAGCAGCAGCCATCCTTTTCTCATTCCCTCCTCTGGGACCTTAGCTCAGAAAGACTTTCTAGTTTTCTCAGAGAAGGTCCACCCTACCTACCACACAACATGCCACACTGCCAGCTCTTGTACTCTGACCAGTTGGGGGAGGGTGGCAACGGCAAAAGTGACAGGCTGTCCCTCCCGGATGCTCCTTCCATATCTCCTCTTCCCAAACCCTCACAAAGTCCACACATCCTTCCTCATCATGGACCCAATGAGTCAATTACATCGAATTTCCTATACTTCGGTTTAGAATATTTTTCTTCTTCTCAGAAACAAGGGTGAAGGTGGCCAGTTTTTGTTTTATTCTGAGGCAGTAGAGCAAGGTGTTAGGAGAGTCTGGTATGGGGGGCGGTGAAGAGAGTATTACTTCCAAGTTAGTATCCATAGGTAAATACACACAAAATGGGTATTGTTCACATATGATTCTGTTTGTTTGGTGCAGGGAATAGATAACAGACACGTAACGCAGACAGACGACTCGAGTAGGGTGGTTGCCCGTGTGAGCGTGCATGTGCACAACAGGGTATCTGCATTTACCTGCAACCGCACAGGGTGTGTGTACAAGGTCTGCGTAGTTATTTTTGCGGGTGGTGTCTGCAGCGTCTGTATGTTGGAAGCAAGACATGTTTTAGTGAGCCTGTGAGTATCACACATGGACGCGAGGGACTTGTGAGTTTTTGTGTCGATACGTGCCCATTCTCACCCAGGTTGTGTACCAACAGCTTTCTCCGTTCAGTAGCCGTACTGATGAGACTGTAACTGCACGTCTGAGGAAGCTTTTCTTTGCGGACTGAGGGGGAGGGAAGTTAGAGGGAGCCATATTTGGGACTCTAGCTAGGTTGTGGAAGTGTGGAGAGGTGGGTGAGGGGTGCGTGGTTTTCAATCTATGAGCGGAGGGGGTGCTGTGCCCAGATGTGAGTGTCTGTGCCCGGAACCTCTTTCTGCCCACTCCGGCACACATCTGCGGGGCATTCTGCCGCGTAGCCCGCCAGGGGGCTGAGTTCGGGAGGACGCAGGGCGTGGGAGGCATGGCTATAAGTGTGTAGGCGGAGGGGTTGGGGCCGGAGAGGGAGCGCGGCGGAGGGAGCCGCGAGAGGGCGTGGTCCCCTCTCCACTCCTCCCCGCCCACCCTGCCGAAGGCTGCTCCTGATTGGCTTTCCGGCCGCGGGGCTCAGGTTACATTCGCGAGCGGAGCCGAGCGCGGGAGACCGGACCCGAGAGGCTAGCGGCTGGTTCGGCGCGGGTCGGCGGGCGGCCGACTGCCCCAGATCCCCCACCAGCATCACATAGCCCCCCACCCCCGCCCTGCGCCAACCTCCGCCCCAACCAAGGACTCCCGACACCAGCATGGACTGCTGCACCGTAAGTTAGAGGGCCCAGGGGACGGGCACTCAGCTTGGTCTGTGGCAAGGGATGCCCGAGAACGCCCTGGAGGGAGAGTGAGGGATGGACGTGGATGCGGAAGACCTAGGAGCAAAAAGGGGTGCCTGCTGAGACGTGGGTGGTGGGTGGTGAAAGGCGCCCGCCCGACTTGGAAGCCCCAGGAAAAATGCTCCCCAACTGGCGGGGGCGTCTGAGCGTCCATCCGCCAGGCAGTCTAGGTTGGATTGGGAGCTCAGCAGGGCTCTGCAAAGGGGAGCTGCAGGTTAGAAGACAGGAGGACCTTCCTCCCCAGGGAGACGCTGGAAACCATCGCCTAGAGAAACTGCGGCGACTCCTTTTCCCTGGCTTTCGGCCCTCACACCGTTCTCCATCCCACTGACGCCGCCGTCGGTGGGCGGACAGGCAGATCCTCATGACCCTCCAACAATCACCTAAGCGTCCTGTGCAGCTCAGGCTGAGACAAACGATTCATATTGGTTAGCTTAGTAGTCATGATGGGTAGCAAAGAGCCTAGTCAGTGCGATTCTGGGGATGGGATAGCCTGGCCCCCACCGCCTTCTCGCTCTGGAGGGGGCTGGGTGAAGTGACCGCGAAAGAGAGCCCTGCTGGCGAGGGAAGGAAGTGTCAGCAATTTGTCGGCGCCCACACGACTCTGGATCCTGCCAGTGCCTAAAGCCAAAGTAGGTTACTGTTAAGGTGACTTGGTGTGAAGGCGCCTGGCACGGTACCTGGCTCCTGGCTCACTGGGAGGGTACAGTGATCCTACGTATATAAAATACACTTATTATGGCCCCTACATCTGAGGAAAGCCCATTCCAATGTCCTTGTATTCGCAGTCAGCCCCACTAATGATACAGGAGGTTACTGACTTTGCCAATTCTCCACCCTCCACTCCATGGCGTAGGAAAGAAAAAAATAAGTGAGGTTAGGAAGGAAAGGTCAGTGCAATTCTACAAGAGGTGAGACTTCCCAATGTCTGGGTACCAAGAGGCAGAGAAAACTTAGAGGCAAGTCGTGGCTGTTGCAATTTTAACTCTTATTAGTGTCAGTAATAGTTGCCAGTTTGTGAATGCCCACCATATACCTAGCACCTTATATTTAATCATCACAACAACCCTGCAAGGTAGGTATTTCACAGATGTGCAGACAGAGGTTTAGAAAGATTAAGTTATTTTCCTAAGGAAGCACAGCTCCTAAGTGTGGAGGTAGGAGTCAAGCATAACCCTTTCTGCTTCAAATAGCTGTACTTTAACCTCTCCTCTAAATATTTACTGTTTTTTCCACATTATAAAAGTAATGTGCTCATAATGAAAAATGTGAAAACCAAAAAAAAAAAAACCTTAAAGAAATATGTCAGTCACCTACAGCCCCACCCCCTGGAGAACACCCTGATAACACATCCCCTGCCAATCTTTCCCTCTGTTATTCTCCAGGAAGCATTTTGGGTTGTGAAAGGGTGAAAGGGGACATGGGCTCCTGATACAGGTTTCTGGGCTCCATGAAGGAAGGGCCCCTCACCCTCAGCAGTGTTTATAGAGAAAATAAATGGATGGTGGGTTCTGGGATATGAGGAGCAGAAGGGGGAGCAGTGAGAGTGAAGTATTGCTGGGGAAGGGGAAGCAGGAGGCATGGCCAGTGGGAAGAGGGGAGTGAGCAAAGAATGTAAGAAGCCAGGGAAAGAACAGTAGCTTATCTCTTCTGGTATCTGCAGCAGTAATTAGGGTGGGATGTGAGCTCCCTGCCCCTTGCTCTTGAAGGCCCAGGAAACCATACTGAGAGAGTGATAGCCATGGTTGCAATTAGTGTCCCCTAAAAAAAAAAAAAAGGAGAGGCTGCCCACCCAAAAGGCACAGAGGAGGCAGATACACAATTACCCCTTGGCCCAGGGCCCTGGGCACCTTCTCTAGTGTGTCCCATTCACAGAAGCCTTTCCAATTCATGCCCTGTCCCAAGTCTGCAGAGCCAAAGGACTGAGCAGGAGAGAGCACTTATTATTATTAGACTATGCTGTGGGCAAGAAGAAAAAGGAGTGATGGGGTGGAGGGTTGGGAAGGTCAAGGCTGTGGCTGGGCATCTCCTACCCTGTTCTGTGGTGGTCCAGGCTCAGTGCTAGAAGACAGCTGGGATGTGTAGGGAGAACAGCGGACCTGGTGTGGGGTTGGGGGGTGGGGAGGGTGGCTAGAGGCAGGTCTTTCTTCATCTTTCATTTGGAGGTTTTCCTGGTTGACCACCTGACCACCTCTTCCCACCTGGTATTTGGGAAGAAACTAGTCTTGCCTTATTCCCTTCTTTTCTCTTGGCAAGGAGGCTCAAACAGAAATGAGAAGAAAACAGATCTGCTGTTTTTAAGAGACAGAGCTGTTGATTCAAATGCTGCAGTTGCTGATTTACATAGCCACAAATATATGATTTTTCCTGCATTCCCTGCATATGAAAAGGCAAAGGAACATTTTTTTGGATCTGACTATTTTCTTTTGCTTAGTCTAGTTGACTTGGAGCAGCTGAATTCATAAAAATAATTACCTGCCCTGAGGCAATGATTAACAGCAGAGGCTATTGAATTCAGTCACTTACCTATTTGTCAGCTGAGCGACCTTAGATAAGTTACAAAACGTCTCACAAGCTGTTTCCTGACTTCTAAAATGAGGATTAAATGAGGTAATACGTGCAAAATACTTTGCACAAGGCCTGGCACATAGCAAATAGTAGGCAGAGATAATCCTTAAAGCTACTAGAATTTGGGAGCTGAAGGAGACTTTATTCATTTAAGATAAGTTCTAGTTGTGGCTGAAGAAAATGAGACTCTCAGAGGTGAAGTGATGTGCCCAGTTGGGACTAGAAGCCATGGATCCTGCTTTGCCGACCAGTGTACTTTCTACCTCACCCACCCCCCCAGATATCCCTAGTTCATAGGGAGCTCTCAGGCACACACCAGCCATCTTGGCTTTGGAAGGCACCAGCTGTGCACTATGACCAATGAGCCCCTTTCCAGATTCCTTTTACTCTCCTTCCAGTTCCACCTGTGGACTGGTCACCCAGCAGCTCTGCCGTGAGAATTCCGCCAGAGGGAGAAGGAGCAGATTCTAGAGAAGAGTCTGGAGAGGAGCCGAGTGTGGAATGTCGGGGGTGGCTTTGCCTGTTGTTCCAGGTTTCCATTCTGGATCCAGCTGGGGTGGGTGGTGACAGCAGGTCGGGTCTAGCGTGGTTGGAGGAAGATACCCCTTCACTCCAACTCCCCACTCCTCCACAGCTGCAAGGCCAACGGGGAGAGGTGGGTCGGGAATGGTTTTTTATGGTTGAGAAGGGTCCCTGTTCCTTGAGGATATCCCAAGAAAGAATTGAGCTCTGAGAATCAAAGAACCCAGAGGCGTTGTTTCTGATTTTAGGTGAGGAATAAGACGTCAGGGAGAGCTCTAGACCTGGGAAAGACGAGTGTGTTGGGCCCGTCCACAACTACACCTGCCTCTCTGTAACGCCTTTTAACTGTGTTTAAATAGATTGTGGGCACCTTGAGCATAAATTGAAGAACTCTGAAGCCCAGGAAATGAGGAAAGCCTTGGGTGAGGAGGGGGGATGAGCCATTTGTAAACCTGTGTTTGGGCATCTGGAATTTAAGCCTGTGCTCCAGGGGCAGCACCGAGCTAGGGCAGTGAACACGGAAACCTCACTCATGTCCTGTCCCCTTCTGTGAACTGGATGGGTGATGACAGGGAGGGGAATGTGCAAGGTGAATTACCAATACGATGTGAGACCTTGGTCATCTCATGTCCTAGAAGAAGAAAAAACAGTGAAAGCAGTGGAAGTCCTCACACAGAAAAATGAGGGTGAATTCCTAGAAGCCAGAGGGCCAGATCAAAGGGGACATGCCCTTCTAACTTCCTGGTAACCCTCCCCATCCCAACTCACACTAATATTGTAAGTAATGTTAAGTAACAAAGGGGCTCGTGGTGGCTGAATCCCTCTTCATTCCAGAACCTCACTCTGCAACCAATACCATCCGTTCCCTAACCCTTTCTACTCTCAGCTAGGGCAGGCTGTGGGAGAAACAGAAACCTACTTTGGGGCATGGAGGTGGGTCTAATTATTATTAGGTTGAACCATGTGAAATTGTTATTATATGATGGACAACCACTTTTGGCCTAAAAAAACAACTATTTCACATCGACTTAATGTTGTTATTTAGAACAATCATAATAGCTACCACTTACTGAGGAGCTAGATTGTGCCAGAAATTTTATGATATCATGCTGTTTATTCTTCCCCACAGACCATAAAAGTGGACACTATTTTATTTTTAGTTTTTGAGTCACAGTCTCAATGTCATCTAGACTGGAGTGCAGTGGCATGCTCATAGCTACTGCAGCCTCAGTCTGCTGGGCTCAGGCAATCCTTCTGCCTCAGCCTCCCAGGTAGCTGGGACTACAGGAGTGAGCCACACACCTGGCTAATTTTTTAATTTATTGTAGAGCCAAGGTCTCGCCATGTGGCCCAGGCTTGCCTCAAGCCCCTAGGCTTAGGCAATCCTCTCGCCTCGGCCTCTCAAATTGCTGGGACTACGGGTGTGAGCCACCATGCCCAGCCAAAGGTGAACGTTATTATCCTGATTTTTCAGATGAAGTAGCTGAGATAGAAAAATACTAGATAACTTGCCCTTCTTTTCTTTTTTTTTGTTTTTGAGTTGGAGTCTCACTCTGTCACCCAGGCTGGAATGCAGTGGCACGCTCATGGCCACCGCAGCCTCGACCTGCTGGGCTTAGTTAGATAATCCTTCCACCTCAACTCTCCAAGTAGCTGGAACTACAAATGCACACCACCACCCTCGGCTAATTTTTTGTGATTTAATGTAGAGACGATGTCTAATCAAGTTGCCCAGGCTGGTCTCCAACGCCCAGGATCAGGCAATCCTTTCACCTCAGCCTCCCAAAGTGCTGGGATTAGAGGCCGAGCCATGGTGCCTGGCCTCTTTTCGTTTTCTTGTTTTGGAGTGAAGCTTTTTCTCTGTCACTTCTTACAGACCATCTCCTCTCTTCTGTGTTTGAGTTCATCCTGGGGAGCAGTGGAAAATGGAGAGTCAATGGGAAAACAGTCTCTAGGCCTCTAGCTCTGGGGGAGGGAAGGGCTGACCCACTGAGCAGTAGCCCCATCCTTACCCTAATTCCAGCTGTGAGCTCTGAGTGCAGTTCTACTCAGAGAGAGGGCCGGTGCTGAGCTTTCTTCACCGTCTCCTTGGGGCACACTTCTGAGCTGGAAGCACTCTCTGAGAGCAGGGCCACAGGAAGCCACTTCCTGGAGAGCCTGCTGCTGTTTTCCTGGCTCCTCCAAACCCACCCTCCAATCAGCTCTGCGGATCCCCTAATTCGCCTGCTGTTGTTGGGCCTGGCTCTTTCCCACCAATCCCACCTTGCACTTCTCTTTACCGAGTTGATCACACAACTGTGTCCACTTGGCCCTGAGCCTTTCTCTTGCCTGTCGCTGCCCCCACAACACACCGGCCCCAGTGCATGGCCTATATACATAACTGTTATAATATGACCACTTTGGCCTATGAAAACAACTATTTCACATCGACTTAATGTTACTATTTAAAACAATCATCAAGCCAGGCTCGGTGGCTCAGCCTGTAATCCCTCGCTTTGGGAGGCTGAGACGAGTGGATTGCCTGAGCCCGCGGGTTCGAGACCCGCCTGGGCAACTTGGCGAGACCTCATCTCTACAATAAATCAAAAATCAGCCGGGCGTGATAGCTTGTGCCTGTAGTTCCAGCTGCTTGGAAGGCTGAGGCGGAAGGATCGCCGGAGCCCAGCAGGTGGAGGCTGCGGTGGCCAGGAGCGGCCACTGCACTCCAGCCTGGGCGACAGAGTGAGACTCCAACTCAAAAAAATAAATAAATTAAGTAAAAAATAAAACAATCATCATAGCCACCATTTTTAGCTACCATAGTCGCCTTCGTTTTAGTCCCCGGGGCCTCTATTCCTACCCCATCCCTGCGGGGTCTTGACTCAGTGATTCCACAAGAACTACCCCGCCCCCCACCTCGCCCTCAGGAGAGCGCCTGCTCCAAGCCGGACGATGACATTCTAGACATCCCGCTGGACGATCCCGGCGCCAACGCGGCCGCTGCCAAAATCCAGGCGAGTTTCCGGGGCCACATGGCGCGGAAGAAGATAAAGAGCGGAGAGCGCGGCCGGAAGGGCCCGGGCCCTGGGGGACCAGGCGGAGCTGGGGGCGCCCGGGGAGGCGCGGGCGGCGGCCCCAGCGGAGACTAGGCCAGGTGAGGCTTTCCCGGCCCTCCCCAAAGGAGCAGGGGGAGACGAGGGGCGGATTGGGATGGAGAGGGCATGGGGGGCGCTAAAGGTAGGAGCAGAAATCTCAGACATGAGGTGGGTGGGAGGAGACCGAGGGTGCTGCAGGTTCTGAGAGCTCACCTGTTTCTCCCTCTCCAACCTCCCTTCTTGCCCCGCGCTGGACCGAAGAAGAACTGAGCATTTTCGAAGGTAATGAACACGGCCTTGAGGCGGCGGGGTGGGAGCAAAGGACCGAGTTCCAGACCCTTCTCTCTGCCCAGCCCCATGCCCTCCCAGCCAGGGAAAAATGCATCCTACGCCTTCGGGTTTTCTTGATACCTCGAGGCCCTAGAGACTGCGACTGGGACACACCTGCGCCAACGCGAATTCGCGGTCACCCCTGTCTGGCTGCACAAGCCCGGCCGAGGGGCGTAAACGCGTGGTGGCGTACCTGCCGCGGGGCTCATTTCAGCGCCGTGACTCGGGCAGAGGGGTCTGGGTGAAGGTGTCCCCTGGCACTCTCCGCCAGATTATCCTGGTTCAGAAAGGGAGTGGGGAGGAAGAACGAGGAAGCACTAGGAGAGGGCGGATTCTCAGACCTTCTGTCTCCTCAGTTCCCGAGAAGAGATGGATGCCGCGTCCCCTTCGCAGTGACGAGACTTCCCTGCCGTGTTTGTGATCCCCTCCTGCCCACCGACCTGCCAGCTACAGGAGCCCCCCTGCGTCCCGGAGACTCCCTCTCCCAGGCAGGCTCCGTCGCGGAGTCGCTAAGTCTGTGCCCTTTTAGTTAGTTCTCCAGTCTCATTGGTCCCCATTTGCCCTTCCTTTCCACCCTCCCCTAAACCTTGCGCTCCCAAATCTTACTTCTTTTGCTTCTCGCCCACCTTTCCCCCCCCCGCACCCAGCATGCATCTCCGCCTCCGCAGCCTCGGTGCGCTTCCCTGCGCGCACTGCGGGGGGCGCCCTAAGCGTCACCCAAGTACACTCGGTTTTTTAAAAACAAGCCCTTTCGTTTTGTGCGCAGCTGAAAGGGGCGCCCTGCGTTCCCTGTGCCGCTAAGTCTGGGACTTTGGATGTGGGGCGAAGAAAAAAGGGAAGAGGGTTTGTATGGTATTGGATGCTCCTTGCTCTGGATCGGAAGAGAAGTCCCCAGCCCACACCTGCCTGTCATGTTCCCTCCCCCTTCCCCAGCGCACTCTTGAGAGCAGCCGCTCCAGCTCTCCTGTTTATGCAAACGCCGAGCGCCTGGGAGGCTCGGTAGGAGGAGTCTTCCGCGGCCCCGCCCCTCCCGGCCCCGCCCCCGCCGGGCTCCTGGGGCTGTGGCCGGAAGGTTTTTAATCTCCGTGTGTGCATGTGACTGTGCTGGGTTGGAATGTGAACAATAAAGAGGAATGTCCAAGTATTCAGAGGGTGCCAGTGGGGGCGGAGGGGAGGGGGAGTTTGGGTGCACAAGGCCGCCGCTTGGAGTTTAAACAAGTTTAATTCGGCCAAACCAAAAAGGCGGAGGGTGGGGAAGTGGAGAGACACCTAGGTTAAAACCTAGTCCTTTGACACAACCAAACTTCCTGCTTACAGCATCGTCTCTTGAACTTCAAGCCCATTCCTTCCCTTCCTGCTAATGCTCTTTGAGCCGCCTAGAGGAATTCGCCATACCAACAAAAGAAGAGGGAGACAATATGGTACCCAAAGACTTTAATTATTGATAATCACCCCTCGCCATCCTCATGGACTGAGAGAAGTCAGACAATCATGGGGAGCTTGGACTTGGTGGTGGTCACAGTGCTGGCAGACGAGTGCCTTTCCAGGAGTCCATTGCTAGAATCAACCTTCACAGAAGTTTGCTCAGAAATCCCAGGAGCAATGGCATCCTCCCTGATGGATATAGGCAAATTGTTAGTGAAGGCTAGAAGCACCCTTCGCCTGATGGCCATCCTCTAACCTGGGGCTTTAAATTTTTACTGTGCATGAGAATCACCTGTGAGAAACTTTGGTTAAAATGAGGATTCTGGGCCTCATCACCCTCCCCCCACCAACACACATACACACATACTTCTAGGAGGGATAGGATGCGGTCCAAGCTTGAATGTTTAGCAAGTTCCTGGTGATTTCTGTCCAGGTACTCTGAGGACCCCACTTCGAAAAGTATTGCTCTGATCCCTATTCTGGACCCTGCCTGGCAGCTTAAATGGCCGGCAGAGGCAGCTTTCTCTTCTCCTTTCCTTATTACCTCACACAGAAGAACTAAACTCAGCTGAGTGCTCGTGACAAATCCAACTCCTGGCATCCACCACCCACCACTACTTCCTGGTGGTTAATGAAAATGCCTTCCAAACAGAAAAGTGACATACTTTTAAAGCATGAGGAGTAGCAGGGCAATCCTGCAAACTAAGCTGTCCCTGCCCTAGCCTGTGAAGCAACCTCTTCAACCTGTATATTGTACTCACTCAAATACATAAGTTATTCTGCTGCCACCACCGAATTTCAGGGCTGAGCAACATCCCTCAACACATTTAATGATGTCAGAGTTTGAGAGCTGCAGGCACCCACTTTTAAGCCAAGCCCTCCCTGCACCATCCCCCAGCCTCCTGCTCACCGAAGGTCACTACCCCCATATATCTCCCTGGGCTTCTTCCTCCTCTCTTTCTGGAACTTGATCAGGCAGAATGCAGCAACTGACAGCAACAGTACACCCAGGAGCACCCCAATCAGAGCTCCAGCCACTCGGCCTTTGGAGGGTTCTAAGGAGACACAAGACACTCAGAACTACAGAACTTCTTTGGCCTGTCCTCAGACAGTTTCATGCAACCTCCCAACCCAAGTCTGCCTGCTTGGCCTCTGCCCAGCATCCCTACCGGTCACAGAGAGGGTCAGCTCACAGGATGCACTGCCCATCTGGTTGGTGGCCACACAGCGATAGGTGCCCGAGGAGGTTAGAGAGAGGTTGGTGAGAATGAGCTGGCCAGACACCTCATCTAGAGGATGAAAACGAAGTGTCCCATCACTTATTCAACTCACAGCACCTACTATGAGGAAAGCACATTTCATTTCATCCTTACGACAGTCCTGTCAGGAAGGGACTAACCTTGTTTTGTTGGTGGGAAAACTGGTTAAGAGAAAGGAGGTAATTTGAGGTGACCCAGAGAGGAATTCCAAAGTCACTGCAGTTTGTGTTCTTTCCACTCTACATAGCTGCCTTTTTGGAGAAAGGGGGGACTACACACACACCTCTAGGAGAGATAGGAAGTAGCCTGAATCTGAACATTGTAACAAGGTCTTGGTGATTTCTGTCCAGGTACTCTGAGGACCCCACTTTGAGAAGTATTGCTCTGATCCCTATTCTGGACCCTGACTAGCAGCTAGCCTTGCCAGCAGAGGCAGCTTTCCCCTCTCCTTTTCTGACTGAAGTGTCCAGAAACTGGCAATGGAATTGGTTGTGGGTAAAAGGCTTGACTGCTAGAAACTACATCCTCTGGGGTGGCTCTCAGCTGATCCAAATGCTTTTTTATACTGCTTACCTTTGCTTTAGAAGGCAAACACCAGGAGGCAATGAGGGGTGGGAGGTGGGGTAGTTTCTGAATTGATAAAGGGGTTTGCTGGAACAAGAGAGGGCAACTGGAGCCTACAAGAGGAAGTTGAAAAGCTAAAGCTCTTAAGTATATAGTTCTCCAAAGAAACTGACTCAAAGATTCAGGCTGGTCCATGCTACTCTGCCTCAGTTTCTGAAATCTCCAGGAAGTTTGGAAGTCATTCATGCCACTTAAGGAAACGAAAAGAAATCTCCCAAAAGTGGATAAGGGGGAATGATCAGAATGCTCCCTAGGTTCCACTGTCTTCCAGGATATCAGGAGTATTTTTAGCTTGAGAAATGCTCCCAGGATCAACCAGCTCCAGACTGTGCAGGAAGACAGACAGCAACAATACAGGAAACCAAGGAAGAGGCAGGGAAAAATATAGTGGTTTGTCTCATACCCCCAGTCATAAAACAGGTAATGTGGATATGTGGGATTTGGAGACCAGATTTGCCCAGGTCTTAAGTCCCCTCTTCCTGGTGCCCTGGGTCCTTACCTTGAACCATGCTGCCAGGAGAAGGTGTAGGAGAAGATCCAAGGCGTACCCAGTTGTACACTGGCTTTGGAGCTCCCTCGGAAGAGCTGCATCTCAGTGCAGCAGAGCCCCCCATGGAAGTTTGCCCACTCTGACTGCATGAGGGGCTACTGGGGGGCACTGCAAAGACCACAGAAAGTTCTTTAGCAACCTTCCAACCCCACCCACATTAAGTGTCAGATTCCCTGCTTCAATACCCCTACCAAATAGTGGATCTTTTCTGTCCACATACCACTGCACCCCCAGGAAGGTATTTCCACTGTTGGAAATTCTGATTGCTAGAAAACCCTTTCTCATGTTGAGCCAAAATCTATTACTATAATGTCCACCCATCGGTTCCAGTTTCTGCCCTCTGGGTTCACAAAAAGAAATTAAAATCTCTCCTCCACCTGACAGCCCTTCAGATATTTTAATACTGCAGTCATAACACCACATCCTAGGTCTTCTCTTTTTCTTTTTTTTTTTTTTTGAGTCGGAGTCTCTGCCACCCAGGAGTGCAGTGGCACATTTACAGCCACTGCAGTCTTGACCTGCGCCTCAGCCTTCCAAGTAACTGAAACCACAGGTGAGCACCACCATATCTGGCTAACTTTTTGATTTATTGTAGAGATGAGGTCTCGCAAGTTGCCCAAGCTGGTCTTGAACCCATGATCTCAGGCAATCCTCTGGCCTCTGCATCCCAAAGTGCTGCGATTACAGGTGTGAGCCACCATGCCTGGCGGTCTTCTCTTTTCCATCTAAACATCCCTGGCCTCTTTAATAGTTTCTTCTGGTTACTTATCTCTGAGCAGGCTCTAGTCTGGGGTGAGATGGAAGCTCTGAACATAAAGTTCATGCTCAACGATAGAGGCCATTGTTGCTTTAATGGCCACTTCCCTTGTCTGCCACTGACCTTGAGAGGAACTATATCCAAAGAAGCTGGTGGGGGCATGACTCAGATCACCATATATGGGAAGGGCTTTCTTTCTCACACCCATTGTTACTAAACTGTGAGGGAGGAGATTCACTCTGTGGAGTGTGGAGTTGAAGTATGACCATCTAGATTAGGAGACTTGGAAAGGGGGTATTTTCTTTCCCTGGGGTCCCCAGTGCAGTCGTGCACTTGGGCTGGAAGTCAGGATATGGAGAAACTTAGCAGGGCCAGCGCAAACTTTCTGAGTATGTGGTGGCTGATGGGTCCCCAGTTGCCTTACCTAGTACAGTAAAGTTGATTAGCCCCAACCCATTGGTGTAGAAATCTGGTGGGTTGTTAACATGGCAGAGGTAGGTTCCAGTATCTGAGGGGTGAACTTCAGTCAGTTTCAGGGTGGCCACCCCTCCTGTGGGGGGGTTCTGAAGCAGGCTGGCCCGCTTTGCCTTAGAACCAGTTGGATACAGATGGCCATTGGTGAAGTATAGGATCTGCAGAGAGGCAGAAGACACATATATGTGCCTTTTCCTGCCTCGCATCAATCCTACACTCCTCCATAAAAGTGGGTCTAAGAGGTCCCTCATTAACATCAGCCAGGAAAGCTGATACCCTGTAGCTGGAACCAGGAAGGTCTATCTGTCCCCAAACACCACACTTTTCCAGATGCTAAATGAACTAGATTTATTACTTTCAGTTAATGCAAATATTCCTGGAAGAGCCAGCATAGAATCCTAATATCACAACACCTTAGTGTCAATGGGTTTATTTTATTTCTTTTAGTTGGAGTCTCACTCTGTCGCCAGGGCTGGACTGCAGTGGCATGCTCACAGCCACTGCAGCCTCGACCTGCTGGGCTCACAATCCTTCCACTTCAGCCTTCCAAGTAGCTGGAACTACAGGGGCACACCACCACACCCAGCTAATTTATTTATTTATTGTAGACACAAGGTCTCGCCAGGCTGGTCTCAGGCAATCCTCACACCTTGGTTTCACAAAGTGCTAGGATTACAGGCTTGAGCCACTGCGCCCAGCCGGTCAGTGAGTTTATTAACTGAAGTAGGACTGCTGTAACACAGGGAAGTTAGATATAGAAGCAATGGGAAAGGAAGGGATGATGTAGGGTCATGCGGGCTGCAGCCCTAAAAAAAAAAAAATCTAGGAAGATCCCACTTACCTTTTCATCCAAGCATACCGATCCCCAAATGCACCTCCCGACCCTACCTTGTCATCCTGGGTCCCTGCCTCTCCCAGCCAACCCAACTCGGCGCAGTTGGTTTCAGCTCACAGGATGGGACGCAGAGACAGGCTTCCCAGGCTGCACAAAGCTCCACTCCAGGGCGAAGTTGTCTCCCACCGAGGTGCTGTAGCTGCAGGCCAGTTCCGCAGTCTTGCCCACCGGCGCGCTAAGCGGCTCGGTGGGTACCTTCACCTCCACGGCTAGCCCTGGGACTGGGGACCAGAGGAAGGCGGGCACCCAAATCCCAGGTGATCTGGAGGGTCCAGCCCACACCCGGGGTGTCTACACCGGAAGCTAGGGACTCTCTAGCACAACCCCCTTCCCTCAATCCAATCTCTCCCTTCCAGAAACCTGAAGTTTCCGGGAAGGAGGTGCCACAGCCCGGCCGGTTTTTTGTAGGTAAAAGGGCCGAGGCTAAGTCAGATATGAGGGTGTGTTTTGCAGAGAAAGACAACAATAGTCCTGCGGTGGGTAAGCCCTCTGCCACGGAGAGGCCAAACCCGCCCGGCCTGCCGGCTTGGGTTCCTCTTTCCCCACCCTGCAGGCTTTCGACGCCCCCTCCCTGGCCTAGCCCCTGCCGCCTCCCTGGCCCCTACGGCCCACAGCAGCCACAGCCCGCCAGGTGGGGTCTGAGCAGACCCAGGTTAGCTGGAGAAGCCGAACCTATGCCCCTGAGCTCTCACCAAGGTCCTGCCCGGCCCCTCCTCACCTCTCAGACACACGAAGCCCAACAGGGCCCCGCAGAGAAGAGGCCCTGGAAACCCCGCCATGGCCACGTCTGCCTCTTGCTGGGCAGGAGCAAGACTGGCTATCTCAGAGCAAACAAGGGGAGAGGCCAGCAACCTCAGCTTAAAAAAAAAATGCTCCTCCCTCCTCGGGGCCCAATTCTGGAATCACTCTAGCTCTGCTCCAGTCTTCCTCCAGTGTCTGAAGCTGTCAGGCCCTGGGCAAAGGACTGCACTCCAGGTGGGCACCCTGAGGGGAATGGCTAAGAACCCAAGCTTTGGAGGGAAAGTGAGTTTGGAGGAAGAGGGAGGCATTCTGATACAGTTAGAGCTGGCAAATGTTACAGCCCCACCTGGGAGCCCCAACCAGTAAGTGTGAGTCCTAGGCCACGGAATATTTCTGGCATCTTTAGAGATTCTAGTTCCTTCCAAGCCCCTCTTCTTTGCACCACTTGCTGAAGTAGGAGTCTCCATGGAAACCACAAGCACTTCCAGTTCTTCATTTTATGGGCAGAGAAAGTGAGACCTAGAGGAAATCCCACCCTTGGCAGAAAAGGACATGGTGGAATTCTGACAAACTTGCACCCCACCTATGCCCAGCTCTCCCTCAGTAACAAGGGAGATCACTTCTGAATGGGCAAGAAAGCGTATTTGTTAAGGATTCAGTGGCGTAGGAGAGGGGAGCACACCTTAATTTCCTTTCCACTGTCCCTGAAGAAGCAGGAGATAAGGTGTACACACACCCAAGCTCAGAGCTTTCAAGCCCCAGCAGAAAGCCCACCAGTTCCATCCCCTTGCTGCTCAGAATAAGTTAGGGTCTCATCTTCCTCTCCAAATGATAACAAATGACCCTTCTAAAAACTCTAGAAGAGGCCAGGCATGGTGGCTCACATCTGTAACTCCCGTACTTTGGGAGGCTGAGGTCAGAGGATCGCTTGAGCCCAGAAGTTCAAGACCAGCCTGGGCAACACAGTGAGACCTCATCCCTACCAAAGGAAAAAAAAAATTAGCCAGGCATGGTGGCACATGCCTGTTGTCTCAGCTACATGGGAGGCTGAGGCGAGAGGTCGAAGTGGAAGGTCAAGGCTGCAGTGAGCCATGATTGTAACACTGCACTTCAGTCTGGGTCACAGAGTGAGACCCCCGACTCAAAAAAAAAATAAAAACACGCTGCAAGAGCAACCTTGAGTCAGTAAGCTCTAAGGCTGTACAGAAGTCCTCTTGGGTCCACAACCTGGGTAGGGGTCTACTTTGTATCACCCTAAAGCTCAACTTCTGGGTCTTCCTAGTTTGAAAAGGCAATTTAATTCTTATTCCATGCAAACACAATATAACTTTATTGAAATTTGCAAAATAAAAACAAAAACATACATTTCAAGTTAGTTTTAAAAATATCCTCCCTATCCCCTGCCCCAACAAAACCCAACCAAGCCAACAGAACAGGTTATGCCAATGTGGGGAGCTGGAGTGGGAGCAAGGAATGGTATTAGACAGGGTTGGGGTATAGAACAAGGGGGCCTGAGGGACTCTGACTGGCAGTTTCCTCCAGGGTGCTGGGCAGTAGTCAATCTCAGCAGCATTCAGCTGGCTTCATAGGGAGGACTGAAGAATTGGTGGAGGTTCCTCCTAATCCCGGATCCACTTCCTCTTCTCCTTCTACCTCCTGGACATTTGGGTCTTACTGAGACTCAGTTTTCCCACAGCAAGGAGAGGTGAGAACAGAGGACTAGAGGTCTGGAGGGTGGCTACTCTCCCAAGACTTGGGCCTCTGTGCTAGGGGTGACCTCTGTAGGAAGGAGTAACACCAGATGGTTTAGCCAATGAGTGGCTGGGCCATCACACCAGAGACCCAGCCTGACTCTGCGCAGGCACCATCACAGGCACAGCACCCACGCGATTCAGGGTAGAGGAAGAAACTCCGCCAGGGCTGAGAGATATTGGCTGAGGGTGGGCCCCATCTGTCCTGAGCAGGCTTGGTGAGGACAGGGCCTGGCTGGAGAGACTGGGTGTGGGGGTCAATGTACTAGACCTGAGAGGGCTGAGGGGTGGCCGGAGGGCTCGTGCCGAGGTGATAGAGGAGAGGGTCCCATTCTTGGAGATTGTGTCTGATCCTTTGGGCCACAGCATTGTCCGGGGAGCAATGGCATCCTCCCTAGTAGTCAAACAAGTTATAAGAGGTCAGAAGTAGAAGAGGGAGGAAGGGGAGAGTTGCTACATGCTTTGACTTACAACCCCTTTCCCCTACACTTCAACCCTCCTCTCCCTTTCCCTTAAAATCTGCCCGTAGGAATGATGTTTCAGCTACTGCCCACCTTTCCATGAGATGGGAGCTGCCTGAATCCAGAGTCTGTGAGGAGAGCTAGGAGAGCCCCCATCACAACACGGATCGGGACACTTACTTGATATCATTGGGTGCCTCCTCTGGGGGCTTGCCTCGGCGCTGGTACAAGAGGACCAGCCCAGCCAGCAGCCCCAATCCAACTAGGGTGCCCACAACAGCTCCAGCAACCACCGCAGCCCCAGGCCCTGGAAAAGGCTTGGTGTCAGAGTGGAACACCCGGCTGTCCCCAGCCCTCTCCAATCTCACTGCCCCCACTGCTATCACACATATTGTCTTTTCCCTGTTAAGAAGAGGGGTGGCTGTCAAGCAGGAAATGGCCAGTTACTGACCAAACATTTGTACAAACATTTAACCGGGGCACGCTCCCTGCCCTGTGACATTGAGAGGCCTCAGCAGACAGGCTTCCTCCCCTCTTGCAACACCCCCCAAGTGTTGACCACTCTTCTTAACCACACTTACCCCTCACTGACCTGTGCTCACTTCCAGGGTCACATTGCACTGGGCACTGCCCACCTTATTGTGGGCCTTGCAGATATAGACTCCAGACATGGAAGTGGAAAGGTTGGAGAGGCTTAAATACCCAAGCGTGACATCTGTGGACACAATTTAGCCATCAGTCTAGGAATCCTCTTTCCCATTAAAAAAAAAATCCTGTTCTTCCTCTAGCGTATCCTTTTTGACTCTCTGAGAGTCACAGCTTGTCTAGTACCCCAATGGAGGAGAAAGGTGTAACAGCCAGCATGCTGGCCTCTGCTCCCAATTGCAGACAAGCTAGCTCAATACCCCTTTCTAATCCTACTCATCAGTCAGAGTCCCCAGCTGATATCTGAAAGGAGGCTAAAGAGAAGGTGATGCACAGAAAAACCAAAACACCATATTTAATTTAATTTTTGATAGGCAGTGTGAAAAGAGAGAAAGAATATTAGGCTAGGAACTAGAAAATCTGGGTTCCAGAACAAGCTATGTGACCTCAAGCAAGTTACTTGATATCTCTGGGTCTCCATTTCTTCATCTGTAAAATGGCAATATGACCTACCTGATAGCATTGAAAAGATTATACGGACTCATCCTTATAATAGCTAACATTTATTGGCTGTCTATTCTATGCCAAAGACAGCTCTAAGTTCTTTCTATGTATTAACTTACCAAAATTTCACAACAAACCTATGAGGTAATAAGCACTATTTTTAAAAAGAAAAAGCTTTTATCATAAAAACGGCTAAGTGAAAAGTAGAAAGAGAGAATTGAAAATCCATATGCCTACCAGCTAGATCCAACAGTTGCTAACGTTTTACCATATCGTTTTTGCCATATTTGATTTCTGTTTCTTTTTCAGTATAAATTTCCAAAAAAATTGCATTGTCCCACAAAACCACAATATCATTGCTACACCTAAGAAATGAATAAGTATCTACAATCATTTAATACTCCATGTTAAAAATGTTTTGATTGTCCCTAAAATATTTTTTAGTGTTCAAATCACTCTGATAGGTTCAAACTATAAAACTGTAAAATCCTCATTTTGCAAATTCAGGACTGGAGGCACAGAATCCCACAGTCAGTGAATGGAAGAGCTATAGTCTGAACCCAGACGCTAGCTCCAGTGCTGCTTAGTCACGGTGTGCACACGTGAAGGCACCTAACACCATGTCTGCCCCTAGCAGGCCATCTTTCTCTGCTCCCTTCCCCACATTAGTCTCATCCTCACCTTCCTCTCCTTTTCACCCCAGTTTCTGTGGTACCTCAGCTTTCCCCTTCCCTGGCCACAGGCTCAGTTGTTTCCAGAAGTTCCCTCACCTAAAACTGGTGGAAAGAAAACCTCCATGTTTGGGGGCAGCCGCTCCCAGTGGTATTGGGCAGAGGGCTTACTCCTCGGGCACTGGCAGCTCAGGGTCACATTGGTCCCCACACGGGGCACGCCCAGGAGACGGCAGGATGGAGGAGCTGGAGGAACTGGGCAAGGTAAGACAGGTTAAAACCCACACCCAGGAACCCACAGATCCTTCCCCCCACCCCCACCCCTACCCTTCTCTCACTCCATTTGCCCTCCTCCAACCCTTGCAATCAGCCTTTTGGGACAGAGACCTGCCAGACCTCCCAGTGGGGGTGGGGAGGAATCTGGAAGTGCATGAGTCTCACTCACCCAGTACATTGAGTTCTAAAGTTTTGCTGCTATGTCCCTTCACTGTGGGATCTCGCACATTCACGGAACAGCGGTAGGAGCCAGAGTCTTTCTCTTGGAGGTCCAGCAACCTCAGGGACACATTCCGGGACGGCATGGAGTAGACCAGGGATACTCTGGATTTGCTTGTCATTTCCCCATTGATATAGGACAACACCTGGTGTAGAGATAACACCTCCCTGTTATTACATGCATGCTTGTGTTCACAGGTTCAGCCAATATCCCTCCCCAAACCGGCATTCTTCAGATGCCCATTACCTGCACCCATCCTTCAGCCCTGAACCAGCTTCCCATTCACCCATCTCCCTAGCCATCCTCTCAGAGGTGTCCCTGGGTCCTTTTCACCAGAACACTTCCTGGTGTCCTATGTGTTGTTTCTTCATCTCCCATTGTGATGTTTAGAAAGGTGACATAATGTCTACCTTGAATGCAACTGATCTCATCTGACCTAAGCTAAGCAGGGTCAGGCCTGTTTTGTACTTGGATGAGAGAAAGGTGACGTAAGGGGAGAAGGAGAGATAATATAAATAGGGAAATACAATATCAAATTACTTTCTTGAACACATTTCCCAGGACCTTGGAAGGAGTCCATGCATGTGAGAAGCTCTGAAAGATGTTTCATTCGCTTCTGGGTAAATCTACCTCTGAGTGTAAGTCTGGTATCAAAAAAGAGGACAAGTGTGGGAGACTGAGAAAAAGACTGTCCCTTGCCTCTCAAGGTGGTATAAAGGGGCAGGGGAACAGATGATAATCATTTGGGAACAGAAGTGGGCTGTGACTCAACAGTATCCAAAGCACAGAACATAATAACAGAAGCATGCTCAACTTTTTAAGGTTGTGTGTGTTACTTGCCCTAAGCCTCTCCCTAGCCTTATCTTCCAGTATCCCCCTACTATCCCTGCCCCCTCATAACCACGTAAAATGCCTCTCTGCTTTTAGAATTTTTTTAAAGATGGAAATCCTGTTCTTTTGTTTGTTTATTATTATTATTTGAGTTGAAGTCTTACTCTTGTCACCCAGACTGGAGTGCAGTGGCATACTCCCGGCCACCACAGCCTCGACCTGCTGGGCTCCAGTGATCCTTCTGCCTCAGCCTTCCAAGTAGCTGGAACTACAGGTGTGCGCTACCATGCCTGGCTAATTTTTGATTTACTGTAGAGATGAGGTCTCGCCAAGTTGCCCAGGCGGGTCTCGAACCCACGGGCTCAGGCAATCCACTCACCTCAGCCTCCCAAAGCGCTGGGATTACAGGCTGAGCCACCGAGCCTGGCTTGTTTGTTTATTATTTTGAGTCAGGGTCTCACTCTGTAGTCCAGGCTAGAGTGCAATGGCATGATCACGGCTCACCATAGCCTTGACCTCCTGGACTCAGGTGATCCTACTACCTCAGCCTCCTGAGTAGCTGGGACTACTGGCAAGCGCCACTACACCCAGCTAATTTTTTTTATTTTTGTAGAGGAGGTCTCTCTATGTTGCCTAGGCTGGTTTCAAACTCCTGAGCTCAACAATCCTCTTGCCTTGGCCTCCCAAAGTACTGGGATTACAGGCGTGAGCCACCACGCCCCGCCCTTTTACAGTGTTTTGTGTGCTGGACTTCCAAGAAAAGTTGGGTGAAAGAGAATTCTTTTGGGAAGTCTCCAATATCAGAACAAACACTGAACCGGTGGGGACACTTGCGCTCCTGGCCCCATTCCCAGCCACCCTCTCACTGCTGCCAGCTGTTTCCCTATGACGCTTGGCAAGGCCCATCTTGCCCCTGGCCGAGGTGTTTTCCGACTCACCTGGTCCAGATCTCTCCCCTTCTGTTCCAAGAACCACATCACGAAGGGCATCTCCCCTGGCACGCCTGAAGTCACGTCCCCTCCTGGCACGGTGTACCACGCCGGGAGCACCACTTCCTCGCCCTCTACCGCCTGCAACTTGGTGAGGCCGGCGGGCACGTGCAGCTCCACCTGGGCCCGCGAGGGGGACACTGGAGACAAGAGCGAGCAGGCGTGAGCGCCGAGGGCTCCGTGCTCCGCCCGCGGAACCCGCCCGACGCGGCTGGAGGAGAGCGGTTGCAAGAGTCGCGCGAACGCTAAGGGAACCCCACGGGGTCCGGCCCTGGAGGCCTTGAGGAGTGCCCAGGGACCGCTGACTCGTGTCCTGATCTCAGTGTCATCACAGCTTATTTTGTCCACTCCAACCTCTGGGGCTACAGCGGCATAGGGACACATTTCTATGCATTTATTCGTATCCAAAGGCGCACATTTCTCAGCGCCAAGAAGAGGGGGCTAAGAGATCAGCGAAGGGTAAGATTTCCAGCGAGGAGGGTAAGATATCAGGAGAACGGGACAGATCTATTACTTTTGGTCGACATCCCACATAGCCCACTTGGTTCCCCCAATTTCCCCGAGCGAGAGCCAAGGGAGAGTAGCGACGCTGGTCCGGGCCACCAAGGTTCTTCGCTCCGGAGTTCTTAACCCGACGTGAGGATTTCTCTAGGAAAGCGGAGTGTTGAGACCCAGAAAGCTCCTCAGAGACCTTTTGGGGTCCGGGCGATCTGGGTGGGTCCGCTCGGACCGCAGGGAATTTAGGGCAGGGAGAACGCGGGTCTTTTAACAAATGTAGAACTTCTCCTGTGTGTGTCTGGCGTTCAGCGGGTGGATCGCAGGTTGGTTTCAAGGAGGGGGCTATCGTTTGCGCCGTGGCGTCCAAGGACACTCTCTCCCCCTCCTCCCGCCCTCCCAGGGAGACAGTGGAGTAGCCGAGCGCTAAGCCCTTTGGGGAATGCACTTGGGCTTGCACCCCTCCAGGCTCGAGGATGCTGGCTGCCCCAGACCTGGACCCTGCTGTTCCCAGGCCTGGCACTCTGCCCCGGAGTACGAGACGCCATCTCCGCGTAGGGAACAGACCTGCCGGGCTGAAGGCCCCGAAGGCCTGGGAGCCGATCCGGCCAGGATGCGCGCCACCCCTCACCGCTTCCCGGCTGCGCGTCTTTACAGAACCCCCACCCCTATTCCTTGGCCTTCGCAGCCCCCCCACCCCCATTTCCTGGCGGGTCCCTGAGGTCTGAGCAGGAAACTTGTGCCCGGTGATAAAGCATAAGACAATGGAGGGGGGGCTGCTAGACCGGAGACTACAGGGGCGAAAACAACTCCGCCTCAAGGAGGTTGACGTTCCCAGGAGACCCGGCTGTGGGCCACTCGTCCGGGCACGCCTGGAGCCTGGGGATGGTGTCTTTCGGCAGCACACGTTGAGTGGTCAGAGGCAGCTCCCGCCAGGAAACTGCCCAGGCCTGAGAGGGGGGCTAACGCCCCAGGCGACTTTCCCCAGGTCTCATATTTGTCACTGCACGTCGCAGAAAGGTACAAAGGTGATGAAAAGATAGTAATGGACACACTGAGGCTGGCCAAATGCTCCCTGTCCTCCGTCCCCAGTCAGAAACGAGGAGCAAAGAGAGCCCGAAACTTCTCTGCCCCCAGGCCTGGGTGCCCGCTGGAGAGGAAGCCCCCAACTGGTCGGCCATTTTCGCTCCCAGGGTCCACGGTGCAGCCGAGAGGGAAAAGGAGGTCGGGTGGTTCCGAGTGAAGGACACAGGAGCAGCCCAAGAAAGGGACCCTTCCGGCCCACGGCCCGCTCCAGACCAGACCGAGGGAGCCGGCAAGGGGCAGGAGAGTGACATGGGTCCGCTCCCCAGGGCTACTATTTTTAGTCTCCCTCTTCTCTGAGAAACTCCCCCCGCGGGCTTCTCACGCCCCAGGGGCAGCGGCGGCTGGCGAGCAGTGAGCAGAGCGGGAGCGCCTCGTCCAGAGCCCAGGCGAGGAGGGTCTCTCCGCCGGGCCCGCTGCCTGCCCCGGGGAACGAGCGCGATTTCACCCTCGAGCGGGAGCTGGGCGACCCCCGAAAGGCCCGGTAGGAACTTTTGAGTCCAAGCCTGCAGTATGACAAACGAAGGCTCAGAGGTGGGGTAGAAAAGGGAGAGGTTGCAGAAGAGCAGCAGGTGACACCCGGTATGCCCAGACAGCAAACTTGAATTTTCCGCTCTTGCTTCAGACACCCTCTGACCCCCGCAGCAGTACGGGTGGGTGGGAGAGTTGGGTGGAATGCAAGCAAAGTAGGAGTTGAGGTTGACTCCGGGAAAGCCGGGCTGAGAAGCTGAAGGATCCTAGAGCAGGCCCAACCTTCCCAGAGGGAGAGGATTCTGTTCTGGCTTTGGTGTGGCTGGGGAGCGAGCTGCTCTTGAGACCTACTTTGCCTGAGGACTCTAGTTCTTCGTGCCTCAACAAACGTGGGACACAGACCAGGCGAAAGGGGACAGAGGCAGGGCCTAAGGGATCCCCATCTCTGTCCCCATCATTGTGGCTGAATTTCACCCTACACCCTTCCAGGGCTTCCTTGCCCTGTACCCTCCAACCAAAGAGAAATGGGTGAAAGTCAATATAGCCAAACCCACCCTTCAGCCAGTTCAAGTTCCTTGAAGGGGGAGAGCAAGAAAGCCTGAGGCCGTAGGTGAACCGGCTTCTAATGCGCCTAGCTCCTGTTGAGTTTTCTCCAGATGGAGCACTGAGTCACCCCCACCTGAAGCGAGGGCCCCTGGAGGCCTTCAGCACTCCCCAGGCACTTGTTCCATGGAGGTTCCCTTACTCTCTGACCCTTTGAGACCCCCTTCCCCATTTCCTTTGTCCCTTTGGTTCTGAGAACCAATAAGGGTAGTAGACCTGGGGAGGGGTCACTATTCTGTTCCTTTGCGCATTTAGACTCCTCCCCCATTTCCTGTGTCCCAAATGACCTCACGGGCATCCTTTTGGGGGCACCTCCCTTGATTTCCAGAGCAGGAAGCAGGAGGAGGGGGCAAGAGGGAGGATCTGGCCTGGGGAATTGAAGCGAAGTGCGTGTGTCAAGCCTGGGGGCCGGGGGAATTCTGCGGGGATCTTCCCCATCAGCTTGTGTGTGAGGGTCAGGGGATGAGAGGGGGGCTCGAGTTAAGTCCTTAAGCTCTTTAGCCGGTGTCTCATCTAGCGGCTCAGCTCATCCGGCTCTGCTGAGTGGGGGTTGGGAGTAGGGGGTGAGGAATGGTTTCCGCTAACTCACCCCAGAGGTGTCCTCCCTCCCCCCTACACACACACACCGCGCTGAAACTGGGAGCTGCCCCCACCGTAGCAGGGAGAGAAGTCAGCACCAGCCAGTGAGACCCCAGGGTAAAGTGAGGGGGGAGAGTATGAGTTCAAGGCGGGGGTCCCGTCGGACCCAGGTCCTTATCAGTGCCCAAAGTCCTCCCTAAGGGCCGGATCCACCGCACCCCGCGCCAGGTCCCCTCCTGGTCCCCGGGTTTCACTCACCGAGGATACTCAGCCCCAGGAACAAAACCCGCAGCAAGTTGGTCGCCGGGGGACGGGTCAGGGAAATCATGGCCCTCCCTGGCCCCGACGGAGTCAGGGGCGCCAGCTCCGGGACACACCGACCGACAGGTGCCGAGGCTGCGCGACGGCC
>NW_007247235.1:455802-456297 GCF_000164805.1 Carlito syrichta | reverse complement strand
AGCCGGGCCGCTGACACCAAGGGCGGCTCCTGCCCAAGTCTTCGCGGGTGTGCGCCGGGGACCGACGGCGACAGGGGGCGGGGCATTCGAGGGGGCGGAGAGGTCGCCGTCCTCCGGGCGGGGAGCGCGGGCAGTGCGCCGCAGGGGGGCGCTCCTGGCGCTCCGACGGCCGGGTCCCGCGGCCTCTACCGGGTCGGGACGCCGGGTGGGGTTGGGTAAGTCGCGATGCCCCCACGAGCCCGCCCGGGGGTCATTCTGGCCACACCCTCCCGCCCCGCTGGGTGGGGTAGGAAGGGAGGGAAGTTTGGACACGAGCCAAGGTCCAGGAGCCGCCCGCACCCCTGGCACTGTTAACCCCCCGCGGATCTGGCTCAGAGAACCGGCTCAGAGCTTGGAGGAACCGCGTCCTCAACCTAACCCGGGCGGCCTTCCTGAAGGAGGAAGGGGGCGCGGGGACTCGGCACGGTGCGGGGCGCCGCGGCAGGAGGAGGCGGG
>NW_007247235.1:447137-455782 GCF_000164805.1 Carlito syrichta | reverse complement strand
CGCGCCGGCGGGTTGACGCGGGCCTGTCTTCACCCGTGGGCAGGAAATAGAGGGGCTCGCGGCGAGCTCTCCTAGACCACCTGAGACCCCGGCTGGAGTACCCCGGTCTCGTGCCTCATACTCGGAGCAGGGAAGGTTGTCGCAAGATAGACCCAGGAGCTAAGTAAGAAACTGAGGCAACGTGAGTCCCGTTCCCAGGGGCGCTTCTTCACCCCTGAAATGAACGACCTACAGGCCTTATGCTGCCTGCGGGGAGGGGGTAGACAGGACCGAGTCCCTCCTTCTTCTTGATCCCAACTGAATCTTCAGTACCTCCCACCCCTGCCGTGAAAGGCTCAGGCTCGCTTTTATCCTTTAATTCCCGGGACTAGATCTTGTTCGCTGTGAATTTAATTTAACCGCTCCCCCCTCACCACCACCCCCCGCCATTCAGTCCAAAGGCACCTCTGCGCCCTCTGGCGGCTGCAGCTCCCTTGCAGAAGGGCACGCACCTGTTCTTGTTCTCGGTCCCACAGCAAAAAAAAAAAAAAAAAAAAAGATGTTTCAAAGATCCGGGCACAGCTCAACCACGAGCAAAAGGTCACCGAGGGCAGAAAGCACAACAACGAATTCCTGGCGCTGCCCGCACTGAGGTCAGAGTTGTCAGGGAAGAAAAGCAGCCAGGCCTGCTGGATACCATTTACTCCACACAACTTTGCTGTTTTAACACTGTCCTGTGCCCACACTGCACACGGTCTTTTTCTGCACTGTGCCCCCACAAACCCTCTCGTCTTCTTCTTCTTAGTGTGACTTGCCTGGCTCTTCTTCAAATACCTGCCACGCAGTGACTTTGAGAGATGTCTATGCAAACACTGCATAGGTTTGCTCATGCAGACCCTGGAATCTAAAGCTTGACAGCTCGGTGGTGGCAAAGGCAATAGGAAAAGATAACTGCCAGTCTCACACCCTTATCCAGGGAGCTACAAACTTGGAGTTGTCAAGAAGACTGTGTGGAGGGGCCGGGAGCTGTTGTTTTGGTTTCCCTATTCTACCACACTCAAATTTTTCTTGGTTTTGGTCTACACTGCAAACCACCTCTTGTAAACACCCCTCCTTTGTTTCCAGACCACAATTAAGTCACCCCAAATAAGTAACTCCTTCCAAGAAAGGCAGTACAAAATATTTTGGTTCTAACCTAGGAATACCAAAGCATCTAACCACACACACTGTGCCACCTAGGGTATAGCCTCAACATTCATTCCCTGTAGCTAATGTTTCCTTCAAAATTCAGATCCCAACTACTTGCCACATGGGAAGTAAAGCTGCAATCAAGTATTTGTAGGCAGTGAATGTCTCCATGTGGTGCACAGGCACAGTTTCTTCAGCACTCCTTTACTCCAAATAATTTCCCTGTTTCCTATTTCAACCACTGCTTTCCTCTGACCCTAAGGCACTCAAATAGAAGTTAGCAGAGCAGCTCCATTACTTTCTGGAAGTTTTTGCCAAGTTGCATTTTAGGGTGGACACTGCTCTCCACCCTGGTGTAAAATGAGAATGTTGGCACACGTGTGAGACCTGGGAACCACTTACATAAACACATGCAAGAGCTAAGTTCATAGTTCCATATGCTAGAGACTCGCAGGTCATTCGTGTTTCTTCCAATCACACCTCATCTTAGTTCTCCAAAGTATTTCCTAATACTGATTCTTATATTTAAATATAGTGTCTCCATCCCCTTCGGATCAGTTACAGTTTTCAATATGGTCTAAAATAGTCCATTTATTGTTTTTAGCAATGCTTATAGTTACCTGACGGCCTGCTACCTTCTTCTCTAGATTATTCTAGCCAAAGAGACTGAATGGTAAGTATCAGCGAGCTACTTTCTTGGCAAGCCTCCATTTCTCGATGCTCAGCTTTATTTTCTTGTTCCCCATCCCATTCCACCCCACCCATTCCAAGTCATCCGGTGAAAACACATTGGATCTGGTCTTTGGTATCTTCTCCATGTTTCTCATAGTAGTCTAGCAATGCCCTTCTTAGTAACATTAGGTAGGTCCACAACATCCTCAAGAAATGTGTCCCAAATGTTCTGCAACTAGGAGCAATGGGAAGTGAGATGCAGAAAAAAATGAGTGAAGCATAAAGTTAGTTTTGAGACTGGTAAGTGGCAACATTTTTGGATGCCATGTAGTATTCTTGGTAATAATGCTTTTTCCTAAAGTACTTAGCACTGACTATTATGAGACTATTGCTACAAGATGGTCAATGGCACCTCAGCCTTTAGGACCAAAATTCCAAGTTCCAAAGAAGAGCAAACTCGAGAATTTTCTAAGGCCTCTGCCTATAGCCTGTGCCCAGGAGAACAGGTGCTGCACTCAGACATTCTTGGGATATTTATACTCTCCTTGAGCTAGCACCCATTTTTAGCAGCTCACATTAGAAAATGGCCAACTCCACAAACTAACACTCAAATAACAAACAAAAGCCACCACACTGATTATAAGCTCACCAGCCATTAGAAAAATAAATAAGCATCAATCAACCAATACATATCAGAATGAGAAAAATAATTTGAGACTATTTAGTTTGCAGGAAAAGAACATTTTTGTAAAGATACAACTTTATTGCCTATAGAAAAACAGACAGAATGATAGCTCTTACTGATTGGTAGTCCATTTAAAGTAGAGCACCTGAAAGATGCGGGAAAATCATTAAAGATAAATAACCAATCTTAAGCAGGGCGTGGTGACTCATGCCTATAATCCTATTACTTTGGGAGACCAAGGAGGGAGCAATGCTTGAGCCCAGAAGTTCCAGACCGCCTCCTCCTTGTGCCCCAGGCAACATATTGAGACCTGTAGTTCCAGCTACTCAGAAGGGTGAGGCAGAAGGACTGCTTGAGCCCAGGAGGCTGAGGCTGTGGTGAGCCATGATTGTGCCACTGCACTCCAGCCTGTGCAACAGAGTGAGACCCTGACCAAAAAAAGAGGAAAGGTAAATAACAAATCTAAGTTCCTGTCATGAGACCAAAATAATCCTTGACTTGACCTTACCCTATTAGTAAGCTATGCTTAGCCAAGAATAACAACCTCTAAGTAGAGTGGTGTCTGACCCACTAGAAATCTCTGAAAAATCTAAACATGATAGTTACCTTCCTAATGGACCAATACCTTCCAATTTCCTCTTTTATAGATCTTTTTTAAAAGTATCATTTTGGATGTTTCTTTTGGATTCTAATTTTTCTTTTGTAGAAACAGCAAAATGACATCAAGTTTTCACTTGTACTCCTTGAGAGAGTTTCTCCTGTATACTGAGTATAAAAGATGAGGAATAAGTCTAAGAATTATCACTGTCATTTTTAAGAAAGAAAAACAAAATGACATGTTCAATGACCTTTGGTACTCAGACAAGAAATAATGACACTGATCAACGGGGTATAGAGTGAAAGGAAGTGAAGACATATTGCTCTGTTCATTCTCAGCAGTAAAGTCAGAGCACAGTCCCCACTGCTTGTGAGGCCACACTCTGCTACAAAAAGCTCAACTAGTACTCCAGAGGCCAGGAATTACTTTAATTTTTTTTATAAAAAGTTTAAACGGCAACACAACCGTAAAGTTGGTACATCACAGAAACAAAGGTCTTTGCAGGCAACACTGATTGGAAATAGCAAAACACTTGGTTGGTGAAAAAAAATGAAACTCTAAATTATATACAATAATAGCTAAGGGTGATATTGAAAAACAGTCTTATTTATTTACTGTGACTCAAGATTTAACTTGCCATTATCTATTGCTTATTTATTTAGAGTTGTAAATATTACTTATATAGAGACATAGAGATGTGTAAAAATGAAACATTGTGAAAAAAATACAATTTTTCAATTTCATATGAAACTCAAAGTATAAGTCTTGTCCAATATGGAATGTACCTACATTTGTTTATATTAGGGCTCTAAAATCCATTTAAAAATTGTTTCTTGTTTTTAAAAAAGAAGTAGCTGACCCACCATGCAGGTTCATTATATATTTTGCTCACTCAAAATGAGCACTTCCAGGTGAGGTCTGTTTTTTCTGCCCCAAGTCTACTATGATTCCTTAGAAGTTGTACTGGCCCTAGTGTGGAGAGTTTCCATGAAGAGTCCGATGGTAGCATCTGAATGAGGGACATCTGGGTAATGGGAAGTGAGTAGAGAAGAGGGAAGAGCCCAAATCCTTATGAAGGATGACATTCAGTTGTTAAATTTCAAGGGGTATCCAATGGCTTTTTCCAGGCACTCAACTAAAGAGCCAGCGGAAAGAAAATCCCTCTCTACTTCTACAAATTTGATATAGATGGATTTGGGGGAAACTCCAGGATCCACAATACAGTTCTGAGACAAAAACCCATTAATACCAACCCAATCTTTGCTGAAGGTTTTGGTATTTGCTTGGAAATGTAAAAATAAGCATTGCTGCAGAGTCCTAACCTCAGCAATCCCGAGGTAGCAATAGATAATTCGGGTGGGTTCTATTTCCACCTGTAATGAGGCTTGTGCTGAAAGGGTTTCCAGGTCAACCCGGCCCTCTTTCCCTGGTTCCAGGGACCGTAGCTCTGTGTGGGGTGAGAGGGGCCTCTCGATACATTCTTCATAGCCAATGGCATAAAGGCCTGGGCTTTTAGGAATGCCTCCGGGCAATAAATATTGAACAACGTTCCCACCAGTTGGTTTGGAGTGGGCGATGGGTATCCAGTCAATTTCCATGTGCAGCTCCAAGCACCTAGCTTCACTAATAGTGATCTCCAAAAATTTGTAGTAAACATTCTTCCAGTTCATTTTCTGCACTCGGGTCATAATGATCCGTCCCTCAGGCTTCTCAGAGTTGAAGTACTCCCGAAGTCGCTTGCCAAGGGGCACCTGGGAGCTGATCTCGGCATAATGGTAACGGATATCCTCTTTCCAACGGGTGTTATAACCAATCCCAAAAATGGCCAGTTTATTAGAAAGATGGAGCCTTGAAAAGTCTGTCCAGCTCTGAAACAGTTCCCATTTCAACTGTACTGATTCCAAAATCTGTACAATATTCTGCATGATGTCTCTTTTCCTAGAAAGAAAAATAAAAGTCAATTCCCCATACCTAGAAAAGCACTGTCAGATAGAACTTTCTGTGATGATGGGAATGTTCTACATCTATGCTGTCCAATATGGTAGCCACTAGAACTTAAAATGTGGCTAATATGAATGAGGTATTACATTTTAAAATTATATTTCATTTAAAATTACATTAAGTAGCCACGTGTCATATTACACAGTGCAGATCTAGATAATCATAATATTAAAACGTGAGAAATACCCAGAGGAAGTAACTAGGAATTAATGATAAATGGCGTTCTATTACTTCTGTAGCCTCACTATATCAAATTTAATCAATATTAGTACTCAAGACTCTAGGATTTCAGAAATCCAAGGATCATGACTTTTTAGAATGGCTATTATAATGCCTATGATGGTCTTTAGACCTAACAAACTACCAAAAGAAGATGAAGAATTCACTAGTCACAAAAGCATTCAGTGCCACTTAAAATAATTAACAGCTTAATTTCTAATTTGGAAATTTGGAAAGTTCAATAATTTTGCCCATATATGTATGCTTTAGGTAAGCATACAACTGATTATGACTAATGACACAAAAACAAAACGTTATTTTCTATTTGTCTGAAATTCACTACTATGCCAAATTTAAAAGAACTGTCAAGTTAGCATTTTTATATTTGTCTGAAATTCACTACTACTCCAAATTTAAAAGAACTCTGAAGTTAGCATGGATTTAAGATGTGATCATTCAAATGGAAAAGGTTCACATTAGTCTTAGGTTTTAAGAGAGAAAGATTTAAGATAATTGAGACTGTTATAGAAAGTCCTTTATAAGAGGAAGCAAAAGTACAGAAATTATTTCAATTTTGACTTATATAGTTAATAGAAACAGAAAATGCTGAAAAATTCTTGTTTCACAAGTTGCTTAATTCATATAATTTATATATATGAGGCTATTAATTATAAGTTTGTTTCTTATGTATGGCAAAACTTTGATACTGGAAGATAAGTTTAAATATTAACTTAGTAACAAATCATTAGACTGTACATCAAGTACAGGTTTAGCCTACAAAGATACTCAACTACCACACTCACAATCAAACATAGGAAAGCAAAGAGGGTGTACATGTTGATTTGCTAACAGTTTTTTGAAAGGAGACCTTGGAAGGAGCCAGATCCTTGAGACTTTTCTACTACATTCTCATACCTTCCAGGGAAAGAGCTTTTGGAACATTGTGGGGAATCTTCACATAACCATTCTCTGTCTGTCCTCTTACTCTCCTTGACTTTCTTTGCAAGACAGCAACAAGCTAATATTTTGTTATTAGCTTCTTCTTGGAGCCTAAGACTGCTCTGAACTTACCCTCTACCCTTTAGTTTGTCTTGAAAGCTTCTCAAGAATCAGAGTGGCCATCTAGATGACATCACTACATTCCTGGGGAATTATTCCTCCTCTGAGAGGACACAAAGACACTTGATCACTTTCATAATATTTGTGATCCTTGTGAGGATAAGAGATAGGACTGTGCTTCTGCATGGGTCATGCTTTAAAGGAAAACGACCTTTCATAGCTATTATCCTTCCTTGTCCTCTTTTGAAATGTTTTATTGATCTCAGGGAGGACTACACTTAGAAGCTGGGATGGAGGGCAGAGATTTTTGTCTGTTATTCTCATTGATGTATCCCTATGCCTGTCATACAGTAGGCCCTTGATATATATGTGTTGAATTACATGAGCAGGTTAGGTGACTCTTCTTCATGAAGGATGGTGTATTTCACTATAGGTTATATTGGCTAGTTCAGCTAATCCCACTAGTAGCTACAGAGGAAAAAAAATCCCATGCCCAAATTAAGTTATTTTATTCGGTAATGTGATTTAACACTCAATCATTAATGCTAGAGTCAGACACTACAAAGAACAATTCCAAGAAACGGTAGCACTGGAAAAAAATCAATGGTCTACCCAGAACCTCTTCAGAATCTCTCACTCTGAGAGCTGAAATCTGGAGATTTCAGCAGCAGAGGCTTGAGAGATTACTGCAGAGCCTGTCAGTTTTCTGCCCTGATGACTGGAGCCTGAAACTGATTTGGGTTCAAGACTCATATTCTCAAAGCTATGGAGTGCAGTGAAAACTAGACCCAGTTATTTAAACAGTTCCTGAGAACTGTTATACTTCCTAGTTTCTGAAGTTCCAACCACCAGAAAAGGAATTTGAGGTTGGTGATCTCAATTCTGTGAAGTTTGAGTTCATCCCCAGTTACATCAACTGGACCTCCTCTGCAAGGTCCTGAGTGGCTGTAAGGGAGAGAGATAGGGCATTTTAACAAAAGAGCCAGAGGTTTGGGGGGAGAGTAAGGGTTTGAAGGTATGGACTTGTAAATAACTCGTTTTTAAAAACAATAATTAGTTTCCCTTCCTTTGGTACAATTTGGTGTTACAATCTTAAAAGTTAGCTACTTCCCAACAAAAGATGGCCTTAAACTTACCGATCTGGATCACTGGTTTCTTTTTTGAGTAGTGGGATAATGGCTGCAATTTTGGAGAACAACTTCTGATCCCTGAACTTTCACCCTCTCCCCAGGCAAGGATCAGATGACACTGGGAATTCTTTTTTTTTTTTTTGGAGTCTTACTCTGTCGCCCAGACTGGAGTGCAGTGGCAGTCTCCCGGCCACCGCAGCCTTGACCTGCTGGGCTCCAGCGATCCTTCCACCTCAGCCTTCCAAGTAACTGGAACTACAGGCGCGCTACCACGCCCGGCTAATTTTTTGATTTATTGTAGAGATGAGGTCTCACCAAGCTGCCCAGGCAGGTCTCGAATCCTCGGGCTCAGGCAACACACTCACCTCAGCCTCCCAAAGGCGCGGAATTACAGGCTGAGCCACCGAGCCTGGCTACACTGGGAATTCTTTCATTCCAAAGAGATACTATGAAAATTAAATGAGGACTTGCAAAGCAGAGGTGGTAGTGGTGACTTGCTGAATGAAAACAACAAATATTTCCTTGTTGTGCTGCCTGTTCTATCACAATCCTTTTCACTTCACCTCTTCTTGTTCTCCATTATCTCTCAGACATCAATATCGCATTTGTGGAATGAAGCACACAAAAACAAGTGAGTGCTATGACTGCTCCAAGGTTATGAAAAAAAGATGGTCTTCCTCACTTCCCCCAAATTTATCTTTTAATATATTATCTTTAATAATTAGACTTAATCAGGTACTTACTTAAAACTAGTAAAAAGAACTCCAAGAACTTTGATGTTCTCACAGGAAAGATAATGCTAAATTCTTAGGAAGAAGATCATGCAGTGTAGTCCAGTGCAAGGACCCTGTCCCTGAACTTTCTTAATCTTTCCTTCAGCAAATGCTTTCTTTCCCAAATATATAAACAGGTCATCTAAGAGCTTGCTTTTTGGTTCCCAAAATATAATAGGATAAGAAATTCAAGGGTACCTCTGGCCTGCCTATCATTTCACCAGATAAATTGAGGTCCCAGTGACTCATCTTTGTACCTTATTTATTTATTTATTTTATTATTCTATTTTTTTTGAGTTGGAGTCTCACTCTGTCACCCAGGCTGGAGTGCAGTGGCTGCT
>NW_007247235.1:429638-447117 GCF_000164805.1 Carlito syrichta | reverse complement strand
CGGCAATCCTTCCGCCTCAGCCTTCCGAGTAGCTGGAATTACAGGCGCGCGCTACCATGCCCGACTGATTTTTTAAAAATTTATTGTAGAGATGAGATCTCGCCAAGTTGCCCAGGCAGGTCTCGAACCCGCAAGGTCAGGCAATCCACTCACCTCAGCCTCCCAAAACGCCGAATTACAGGCTGAGCCACCAAGCCCGGCTTGTACCTTATTTAAACATCCAGACATCCACATCCACACACAAACAACATAAACACGCTTATTTTCATGTAACACTTTGATTTCTTTTTATTGTATACAAAATTCTCCACATTTTAGATAACCACTGGAAAACTTAAAGTAAGAAGAGAAAGAATGAATGAAAAACTTCCTTGGTGGTGACTGTAACTTCCACAGTGTGTCTACCTACTTTCTGATCCTCCCTGATCATTAAATTTAGGTAGATACACTCTATGGATAGATGAAGAATCTACTTACTGTGCTTCTTCAGAAGACTCTTGTTTTATTTTTAATGTTCTCTTTGTGACAGGTATTTCATCTGAAAAGCAAAGATTTTGAAACAAGTTATATTTTCCCAAGTGATGGCTCATATGTATGTAGATAAGTAGATATGTTGACTGCTCATTCCATACTTTCCAAGGTCAGGCCTTCATTCTAATGTCAAACACTGTCCAATGCCAGATTTATAAATATAACCCTTATATAACGAGATGCATACTTTTATATGCAAGATCAGAAACCAGCTCTACAAGTATAAAATTCTTCAAGGTCACCAGTGTATTTCTAGCTAGGAGCTTAAAGCTTAATTTCACTGCAAACATGATTTTAAAAGAACAAGAATGAAAATAATTCTTTTCTATTTAGATTTTCTATGTAGGTTTTACAGAGCAATTATCCTCCCAGTATCAGGATCAACATATTCTGCATGTTATTTTTTTCCTCAAAGGTTTAAGAGACTTAATTCTCTATGACAAAACCAATGTTATGGAATGCAAAAATATTTTAGACATTATTACTGTCTTACAATTACGTAGTAGTGATCACTTAGCATATCCCCTTTTTATTCTTCTAATCTTTAAGGCCCTCTCTTACATACTGTTAGACTTACAGTTTTATGGTCTCTTTCTTCTCTCTCTCTCTTCCAATATTTGATATGTGTGTGTGTGTGCTTGTATTTATATATATTTTTTAATTTTATTTTATTTTATTTTGGTAGAGATGAGGGTCTTGCTTTGTTGCCCAGGCCGGTCTCGAACTCCTGAGCTCAAGCCATTCTCCCATCTCAGCTCCCAGAGTAGTCAGTGCTCCAAGCATGTACCTCCAAGTAAGTTGGTTAATTTTCTTTTTTTCCTACAGATGGAGTCTCACTATGTTGCCCAGGCTTTTGAGAGATATTTTTAAACAGCATGCATTAAAAAATATATTAGCATGTAATCCCTTCTCTTTTGAATCAACATTTCTCTATCATCAGGAATTTTGTAAAAAACAGTGCCCATGGACTTTTATCATAAGCTAGGGTAGCCCATTTATACTGCCAATCCTACTCAGACTTCCTTGAGGTTGCCTGAGTACTTTACTGAGGAGAAAGAACATTTACTTATAAGTGAGCACTCATTACACAACTTGCTGTTAATATACAATATACAATGGCTGCAGCAGAAACTTAATTAGTACTTTCAAATTATAAAAATAAAAATTGGAATGTTTAATGTAAAAAGAAACAAAAAAAACTATACATATACTTAGTCATACAAGTTTAGATTGGATGGCCATGAGTTTTATTATTTTCCATATATATATATATAAATTTATTTATTTTTTCAGTCAGAGTCTCACTCTGATGCCCAGGCTGGAGTGCAGTGGCATGCTCATGACCACCGCAGCATCATGACCTGCTGGGCTCAGGTGATCCTTCTGCCTCAGTTTTCCAAGTAGCTGGAACCACAGGTGTGCGCCACCATGTCTGGCTAATTTTTTGCTTTATTATAGAGACGAGATGTCACCAAGTTGCCTAGGCTGGTCTCGAACCCCTGGACTCAGGCAATCCACTCGCCTCCACCTCCCAAAGTGCTGGAATTACAGGCGTGAGCCACCGCACCTGGCTTATTTTCCATTTTTAATATCTTTGACTGTGTATAATTCATTCAAGGTACTGTGGGATGGAATCCCCTTAAGAAGTCTGAAGGAGTATGATCATGGATACAGTTCAAATATCAGCTCTTTTCAAGGTAAATGGAGACCTCCCCTAATTTTTTTGTTCAGACTGAAATCTGGGAGAAGACCTTTTCCAAATCATAAACAGAAAAGAAAAAGTATTTGGGATAAAAGAAGGAAAAGATAATTACATCCGTAACAGTCATTTCAGAACTAGAGGGCACAGGATACTTAGAATTGTACAGAATGCTACCTGTCACTGAGCTTCTTTGTATAGCTCAGAATTAGGAAATCGTCTGTGTCTTTAGGAATTTTGGTGTTATCCAAAGCACCAAATGACTAACACCAAGCACTACCTGGCATTTTAAGGTTAAACCAAGGATATCCCTATTGCCCCAAATAGAAGGACTATATTCCGGTGCTGACCACTAGGTTGGAATGGTACCAGACAATATTTACATATAGTTAAGTACCAGTACACATATGAAAAAGTACATAATTACACGCAAATATGAGTATAATAGATAGGCTTTCTTACCCAATTCCTGATCTGTTGGATAGCCGTGGAGATCCTGACTGTGGTTTCCCCAGTCCTCCTGTGAATAGTCCTCCATAGTGCTGCCATCTGACTCCAGCTCCTGGTACAAGCCACTACTGTTAATAAGTACAGGCTGGCAGGGCTGAGCATCCCATCCTCCCTGACCAAACACCTGTTCCAACTGTTCAAATGTGTAACTGCTCTTTCTTTTCCCAACACCATGTTCTTTCACCCGACTGTAACACCTGCGAAGGGTCTAAGACACAAAGTCTTTTGTTATTCCTTTAAAGCTGTACTTCCTCTTCCAGGCACGGACCACAGATATTAATTACTATTAGACAGACACAGACAGACAAACATAGACACATTGTTACAGGAATGCTAGATTTCAAATTCATTATTATATTAGAAAAAAAATACTAATTTAGCATTTACTCAAACATGTTATAATTCAAACAATTATTTTGCAATTAATTATCCATTAAACAACAAGAAACATTACAACATTATTGCATATACCCCATACACATATTTTTATACCCCCACCCCCATTTAAAAAGAATAAGGGGGAGGGGAAAAACAAGAAATACCAGCCAGCCAATAGGATGCACACCTGCCACAGAAGAGAGAGAGCTGCTATTGTGCCCAGAATTTGGAAAAAGTGAGGGAAGGGAGGACAGAAAGAAGAATTTCCCAAAGCAAAGAATACCTTCCTTACTCTTTTAAGAAGGAATACAGGGTAAAAACAATTGCCTAAACAAATTAGCTCGTAAAACATATTACTTACATAGTCTGTATTCCTTACTAACACAGTCTTTGTGGAAGTTGCTAAAATTTAAAACAGAGGTCAAATCAATAATGCTACAAATTCCCAGTCTCTAACATCAATTGTGAAGAAACAGTACACAAATACCTACATCTAGAACTAGACAATTTACCAGTCTATTCTACCAACTCAAACTGCCAGCTAAACAAACCAACAAATGAGGCCAGTAATCCTTTTTTGGTGGGGGCCAGGGGAGAGGGGTGTTATTTCACTTCTTTTTCTGCCATGTAGCACACAACAAACAAATATCATTATGCAAGTCCACAGATAAGACCTGGGTAATTTTATTTCGTACAACCCTTCAATTTTTTTCATGGTCTTTATTTCTAACACATATTTCCGATTGTTAGCCCAGTTTCCTGAGTTTAATGGTACATCTTATCTCATCTTAGATGGTATTTCAAAAGATAAATCAAGGACTTAGTCCCAGCTTTCAAATTTAGTGTAGTTGCCTTCAGTCTCTATTCTATCTCTGCCTCCCTTTGTTCCTTCTAATCTCTCCTCTATTTTAGTGAGTTTCACTCTGAGAATTTTCTTAAGATAAGACCCCTTTTTCCTGGTGACTCCCAAATACTTTCTAACTCAACTGTGCAAAACCAGTTCACCTTAGACTTAATTTATAGGCATTTCCAGACCATCAATTTTTCCTAAATGAGAGATTATTTGCCATAAGCCAATATGTTAACTGTTCTCAACAAACTAAAACAACTCTTACTCTGTCTAGTCTCCATTAAAGTTCAGTATCTTTAAATCACAGTTGACAATCCACAAGACACTCTGTCAAATACTTTTTAAATCTGTTCCTCGAGGCCAGAAATACAGATGAGTAAAAGAAATAATAAAAGCATAACACATGATGATCCTCCTCACATATCAACAGAGCAGTGATGAGAGTCTCCCACCCTAACGCCAGCCAACAGACTCCCTGAACAAGCACTTGTCTCATTCTCCCTTTCTTGAGTTCTCTTCTGGAGCCTCAAATGACATCTTAGAGAACTGAGGTTTCTGATAATACACTTTTTAAAAGTGTTGCTTCTTTCTCTTTGTTAAAGATAGTCACAATTACATAAGACAAACTTTCTAGAATTAACCAGAAATATGAATTTGGGAAATGTGTGTCGGGGCAAACCTTCCAATGGAAGGAGACAAATGTCTACAGTAGATCTCATTTGACTTTCTACATACTCCTCCTTTCCCAGTGCCCTCTGCCCTCCATGCAGGGATTGGAATTTGAATTGCAAACATCCCCTGCCAATTTATTTTTATCTCACAATGTCTAGTTTCTGCCTCCAAGAACACCCCAACCACACTTTTCAACTTTCCAAGGACCATAAATGGAGAGTCCCAACCGTACTTTCACCCTTCCAAGGCCATAAATGGAGAAGGAAACCATGCCACTGCACATTACTTACTAGCTGCCTAGAGAAAAGCATTCAGCACACAAAAGAGTCCAGTTGGCTCTGTCACTGAGGGTGATTTCAGAAGTCAAGGAATAAAACTAATGTTCCTTTGAGGCAAGGTGCCACACTTATCAGGAAGTGACAGGTCTAAGCAACGTCACCAATCTTTGACAATGTACATGGCAGGAAACCACAGAATAGACTCTTACTCTCTTTGAAACCACCAGATTGAGCTTAAAATTTCACTTGACTTATGTAATTGTGAATAAGGAAACTAGCAATATCTAATGGTTATAGATATGGAAGAATCGTCACATGATATATTTTACATTTCATCAAAAGAGGCTAACAGATCTTGCCACCTCTTATTTTGTAGTGTACTTTTATAATACACTTTTAGAGTACAATATGCTGATACATCAGCTCTCAGGTGCCTGAAAGAAAGATGTTTGGTAACTTATAAATCCATAAGATAGAAATTTGGTGTATTAAAATAATACAAAAATAACTCTCTCAAGATATAAATACACATAAGACTTCTGGGTTCCATAAAGACCACAGATCCAAGGAAACCCTGTTTAAATAGGATGCATCAACTTAGGGGGAAAAAAAAGAACTCAAGCATTAGCTTGACAGCTACTGTTAGAAACACTAGTATCTAGTTAAACTTGAGAGAATTTGAAGATGGATAAAAAGGACCTGTGGAGACCTGCCAATTCTTATCGTCCATAATAAATCAAAAGGTAACACATGCCACACTAAATGATTAACCATAGCACAGAATTAAAAGACTGTGTGTCTGTGCCAATAGTCCTAAATAAACCAACTCAAAAACCTACTCTAGATCTGAGATTACAATACAGTTACAGAATCTTGGAAAAGCGAAGTCTACCTTCCATTTCAGACAGCTACCAAATCCGACAAGAACTTCCATTTGGCTTTCTTGAAGAACCAGGTCCTATTCAGCACAAAAAATCTTGCTTCCCTTCCTTCTTTCTTTACTTCAGTCATCTTAGAATTTTGTAGTAACTTAGGCTCTAATAGTTTTCTAAAAACGAAGATCTCAGGGGATAAATTCCTGGGGGGGGGTGAAATTTGCTTAAAATAATTAAAAACGATTCTATTCACAATTAAAAATAATTTTCCTGTCAGAAATTTTCCTGGTAAGTCAACGTTATGCTCTTGTCTCTTCCCCGGAGGAAGAGCTATGAAACAATACTGTATCTTAAACGAAACCATAGAGATAGAGATCAGGAGAAGTGAAGAAAATTTGGATAGAGAACTAAAGTATAGGTAACAACTGGATCAGGTGGTCAAACCAGAGGAGTTCATGGGTATTTGATTTGGAAGAAATGCCAGGTGAACGCTTACTAAGTCCACCATGCCAAGTACTTAATGACTACAAAAGGAAAAGAACCAGAGAAAAGACTCGAAAGACAACCCATTACCAAAGCAGGGAGAAAAATAAGATGGCTGACAACTGACAATTTATAGGACAGGGTAAAAGTTTTGCCAAAGTTTAAGATTAGAGTAAAAGGAAATGAGAGAATAAAAAGATGACATTCATTGTGGATGAATGTATGGGGAGTCTATGCAGGAGGAGGGCAGGTAAACAAAGGCAGGAATTTTAGATGGGCAGGATTGGGGGTTTAACGGCAGCAATGCAGAGAAAGACCCAGGGTTACAGTACACGTAACATTAAATACAGTGCACAATGCAGCTATCTTGCCAAAGTAAGTAAATCCAGTATTGGGTTGTATAAGCAGAGGAATCACATGTAAGCTATGAAGGTGGCTCTTCCTCTCTATTCAGCACCGGTGAGGCCACAGCTGGAGCACAGCATTCAGTTCTGGGCATCGAACCAGCTACAAGAGAGGGAAATTGTAGAGTTCAGAAAAGGGCAAATAAAATAATGAAAGGCTTGGAAAATAAGATCTATAAGCAGGGTCAGTGGTTTCATCAAAGCCCTTCCTGACATTATCTAAACTACATTTGGGTTAGATACTTTTGAGATTATGGTTTCTTTTGCTTCAGTGTCCTCCAATCCCTCCTTTGACTTTTAGGAAGTAGGAAGAATTAAATTCTTCCCTGGGATGGCAAAGTAGGAAGCAAACTAAATGATTCTTAAGGACATATGCCAACCAATTCCAGTACTGGCTCAATAATTTTCTCAAAATTTGCCCCATTTCATACAATCATAAATAATCACTATGACAAAACCACTGCTCTAGCTAACTAACCATAAGTGGAACAAAGCATATAATGAGGAGGAATAGAAATAAGGCATAACAGCTATATAAATGTGTTTAGAAAACATTGTCTTGATCAGTCTAAGACGTCAGATGAAAAATAAAGTCAACCTGCAGGGAGGACAGCTTAGTTATAACAGCAGGAAACAATGTTATAAGAAAAAAACAAGCAGTGAAACAGATTTTCAAATGTAGTTGTCAAAATGGCCATAATAGAAATGAATTACATAGTTATCTTAATGCATTGCCAACTAAACATGATAAATTTGAGATTCCTTTCACCCAAATGATTACATAAAGACTACACTTATTTGAAAACAAAGCCTTAAAAGTCACATATGCTCCACAAGAGATGGGCAAATTACACTGGGAGTAAACCACCAGTGACTTATAAAATTGTTAAAAACAATATCTCAGACTAAAGCAGATGTGTATTTTGAAGCAACAAACAAATCTTTCTTACTCCTTTAAATTAAAGCTACTGCTATTGTAACTTACAACTAGTTACTCTTAGTTCATTGAGGCAACAAAATAACACCAAATTTATTTTAATATCTTTAAGAAAAACTCAAAATTTCTTTAATTAGTTATATTTTGTTACTGTGAGCATAAAAGTAAGAAAGAAATATCTTAAATAGCATATATAAGTAAAAAAACACATTTCTGCCCACAGTAAGAGGATATTAAGAATGTAGTATACATTCCTAGTCATATCTTTTGACACAGAGCTGTAACTAATAATTAAGAAGTCACCTAAGGCAATGTCCATCTGGGGTCAGCAGAACTTTTACTACCTTTTTTCTTAGGTATTCTGTTAATGAATATCTGACAAACTGACTTGCCAATAATGTAAAACCTTAAAAACCAGACAAAAAATCCACCAAAATAAAACCAAAAAGAAAATGTAGCAAACTTTTTTCACACTTAGTGCCATAGAGCAAGCTCTGGCAAGTAAAAAAAATATTTTTATTCTTAAATCTTTTGCTTTTCCTTTTCCTTTCTGGGGTAGAGGTTCTTAACCTTTCTGGATGGTGGATCCACTCCCCAGAAAAATGCACACATACACAAGCTGTCCCATATAATCGCAAAAGGACACATGGACTCACTCAAGAGCCTACAAAAGAACTTCAAATTTAAAAACTCTGCTTTATATTATATAGTTTTCTCCTCCATAAAATAATATGTATTAGTCTGAAATCCTAAAATAAGGCAGACTTAATTTGTGCCTTAAGCTTTACGAGAGATTTTCAAGACTAAGACAACCAGTTTAAGTACAATTACCAGCTTGTTCAGTATCCCGTGCACTTAGATAAAACAGCATTAATATTTTCTTTATTAGCTAAATTCTCCTGTTTCTTGAAGGAAGTAATTTCTGTCAATAAAAGCATACAGGATATTGCTTTACTCTTCACAAAAATATGGCACTTTTTTCCATCTGCAAGATATCTTTTTCTGAAGTGACAATTTAAGCCACATTAAAAGATCCATTCATTAAGCTGATTATCAGTTACAACTGTATCACACAGTACTTGATCATTCATTATCTGATTGTGTTATCAATATAAGGTGCTAGATAAATTACCTAAGGTAACAAAACAGGGAAATTCATCTATTCTAAAACAAGTATAGGAAAGTAAATCTTGACTACCTTTTTCGTCTCCATGGCTAAGCCGTCACCATCTTCCAGTTTTAACAATGCCTAATGAGCCAGACGCAGTGGCTCACACCTGTAATCTTAGCACACTAGGACTGCCTTGAGCCCAGGGGTTCAAGAACAGCCTGGGCAAATTGGCAAGACCTCATCTCTACAATAAATAAAAAAATTAGCCAGGTGTGGTAGCGCACGCCTATAGCTCCAGCCCTTGGAAGGCTGAGGTGGAAGGATCACCTGAACCCAGCAGGTTGAGGATGCGGTATACATGCGTGTGCCACTACCCTCCAGCCTGAGCAAGAGTGAGACTCCTACTCAAAAAAAAAAAAAAAGACTAATAACTGAAAGGGGATTGAAAGGGGATTGATTAGTGTGACTCCAATGGGATTAGTCCAATCAATTACTAAAACTGTTCCTATGATTATCATCAATGTCTTCTTAATAACTTTGTCCTGCCCTCATTTGACTTCCCTGCAGCACTGGGTATTCTTCATCACCTGTCCATATCATTGTCCTTGCCAAATTTCTCTGTATAAAACTTTCCATAATATATTGATACACTAGGGGTGGTTGGAGCTGACCAAGTCTCCAATTGCAAACTAGGCTCTAGTTTCTGAAATATTATAGAAGTTTTGAATGGAAAAGAATCTTAAAGATCATCATGTTCATTTAAATGAGGAACCAAGGCCAAAAAACAAATAAGCATTCCTTTAAAAGAGATATGGCATATGAAAATTACCAAAATGCCACTCATCAAATTTTAATGTTTCCTAAGAAAGCTATGGCATTATATTGTAAGCTCCATAAGGTAGGGGTTTTACCTATCTTATGTCCACTCCCCTATGCCTAGAACAGTGCCTATCACATAAGAATTATCAATATTATTTACTATAAATTAAACTAATTTTAAAGTAGTAAATCACTTGCAAGAGGATTAAATTTTTCTTAACAAAGAAAATCAAAAAATGTACTGCTTAACTAAAATAGTTTATATTTAAATCTTGGTGGTAGGGCTCTTGAAAACTTTTGAAAAGGAGAAAAATATATAAAACAGATACAGCTATAATTTTCAAAGTAGAATAATTTCTTTATAAGAGAGGAGAACTAACTGCAGCTGGCAAGGCTATACTTAAAGTATCTACCATTCTTGTTGTTCCTTTAGGGGCATGCCCTACTAAAGGGAGCTCTGCAGCCCTGTCCAAATTTTTTGCCTTACAAACTAAACAGTAAAATATTCAAGAATATAAGGTAGTTCTGTCAAAGATAGAAAGGGGAAAAGATTCCATTGTTTCCTGATTTTAATTGGGTCAAATAGAAGAATGACCACCACAAACAAGAGGGCTTACCTCACTGCAGCCGCAGTCTTTGTGGGAACTGCTCAGGATTGAATCCTATCAGCTTTACACTTCATGCTGAACCTGACTATCAACAACTCACTCACTTTGTGTTTATAACTGGTCAGTTCTGTCTTCATGAGGAGTGATTCTTGCATAGAATATATAATTCAGGAAATTTTAATTCTCAATAAACATCAAGTCCTAAGTTTTCCATGCTCCTTCAGGCTAGCAGCTGAGGGTCTTACCCATTCAAATTGCTAAGGAAAAAACCCTCAAAGAGGACAATACTAATTGTCAAAAACAAACATCTTCCATAGATCAAGGAACTAAGTCCATGTAATCATGAAGCTTTTAACCCTAGCCATGTGTACTTAACATGAACACTCATACAATTATCTCCTGTTAGCAATACTCTATAAAAGCCATCCCTAGTATGCATGTTCATGTACAAGGGCTTCCTTGGGACATGAGAATCCTCCTAGACATGAATTTCTCAAGTGCCTCTTTATTTAGAACAAGACAGTCAAAAAGTTAGGGTATACTGAACTACTTGTCTCAGATATAAGCAGCAATAGACAGCTATAGTCACTGAAGACAAGCAGGTTTGTCTAGAACTTCCTCCTCACCTGAAAGGGGAAAAAATCAGTTGCTGGTAAATAAGTGACTCGGATCAGAGGTTATCTTCATTTGACCTTCTATATCACCTCTGAAGTTGCTATGTCAGCACCTCTGAATGTTTTCCTCAGTATCTCACACCTTGAGAGCACCACCTCAAAGTGATATTCAGATACATTTTAAAAGTTGTTAACATTTATTAGTATGTGATATCTAAAAAAATATGTTCAAGAAAATTATCTAAAATATTTCTGGCATAGCAGAGGAGAACCATTCATCTTTAAAGTCCTCCCAGATGCCCTCCCAATGTGTTTGTTCCACAAACAAACATGTCTAAAAATTAAGAACCTCCTACCCCTGCCCCTGCCACACACTCAACCAAAAATCCTCACTCAGCTTCATCATTAAAACATTGTATTGCTTCCCAAATACAAAGGTACCTTCCATTTGTGTGACCAATGTTTAGAAGGGAAGTTGTCCAAAGCAGGTTTTCCCCTGGAATAGTAGGCCACTTTATTCCTTTCATATGTTGACCATGTGGTTCAGTTTTATCGTTATTTCTTACTAAAAACTACCGTCTGTAATGCAAAGATAACCTATAGTAGAGAAGTTTTCCATTGGTAAATTTTACACATTTGGTAATGAAAAACAGAATCCGGATATTCAGATAAAATCATCTAAAAACTAAGATAATTAGAAATCTTTCATCAAAACATCTGGGTACAAAATTAAATCATAATTTATTTAACTGTGAAAATGTAAATATTACAACATTTCTTTTTCATTTACACAGTGTAAACTACAGATTCTAAATGCATGAAAAGAACACTCCATATTCTGACACATACCCATTCTATGAAAAACCTGAAAATAAGCATTTTTAAGTTTATTGTAACCAGCCATCCTTGGACAGTCTGAACTTATAGAGGAAGCTATTAAAAAGACATTCAGGCAGTCACAATGTTACTTTTAAAAATCATTTTGTAGGATTTTTATATTTCATTTGTAAATTTATGAAGACTGCTAAAAGTAGCCTTATGAAAAATTATTTCTGTACCTTCTACAAAATCAACGCTTTTTTTTTTTTTTGAGTCGGAGTGTCAGTTTGTCGCCCAGGCTGGAGTGCAGTAGTACATTCACGGCCACTGCAGCCTCGACCTGCTGGGCTCCGGCAATTCTTCCACCTCAGCCTTCCAAGTAGCTGGAACTACAGGCACGCACCACCATGCCTGGCTAATTTTTTGATTTATTGTAGGGATGAGGTCTCGTCAAGATGCACAGGCTGGTCTCAAACTTCTGAACTCAGGCAATCCTCTTGCCTCAGCCTCCCAAACTGCTGGGATTACACGCGTGAGCCACCACACCTGGCTACAATTTTTCTTATGTGGCTCTCAATGTGCCATGTAACGAAGGTAAGCTATAGCCACAATTTCCTAAGTGTCTACTGTGTGCTGAGATTTGAGCTAAGCAATTTTCATTATCAGTCCTACTTCTTATAATAATGTTAAAAGAGAGTGTCCCAGGAAACAAACTCTGCGGAGACTGTGCACAGGAGATCCACTGGAGAAGGTTCTCGGGAACCACACTTAAGGGACTGAGAAGCAAGGTTGGGCAGAGAGAGAAGTTAAAGGAAGACATAGTTGCAACAGTGGGCTCTGCTGATCCTAGCTGATCCTAAACTGAGGTATGGAACAGGGGTATCGTTCAGATTGGTACTGAATCGAAGCAAGGAGATTGGACCTCTGTATGTCAGCACTGTCTGGTCAGTCACTGGATTCAGGTTGCCCCCAGAGAGGCAGCCTCACCTTGGGTAAGAGAGTTCCCTTAGACAAAGGGAAATTCTTAGGAGGAATTCAACCAGGAGCCATCAGCAGTCAGTGCTCCAAACAGCTAGGGGAACAAGTGTCGCATTTCTGGAAGAGGGAATCGGGCAGTGCGTCACATATATACAGAGAGTCACATGGTGCATCCCTATTTTACAAATAAGAAAACTAAGAAAGGTAAGAGTGTATTCAAGCTCAGTATTGCCGTGTCTTTAATGTAATCTTTGGTTTCAAAACTAGGACACCTAGCATGCTTCTCTTCAGGAAGTCACTGAAAACTACAGAAAGTCACTGTATTTGCCTTTTTGCCAGATCTGCTGGAACGCTTATAGCTCATTTTAAAACTTAATAGCTCAAGTAATCATATTTACCTGGGTTACTGCTATACACCCTGCATTCTCTTTATTTTTCTCATATATATATGTGTCATCCTCCCACCCCAGCACCCCAAGCAGCTATGAGGCTTGCATTCTGATTTCATATTTCCTGATTCTATTTTTAGCTTTCTGAATATGCTGATACCTTTTCTTTTGCATATTTTACATTACAAAACAGTCCACTTAATCCCTATCTATTTTCAAGAAGTATGCCGACTATGTACACATGAGGCAAACGATGGCAGCCATAGGAAATAAATGTTCCATGCCCACCTTTGGTAGCCTCATCCTTACTTGCTTTTACTGTCAAAGAGTAATTTTGCTTTATAAATGTTTATCCTCCTATAATTTAAACTTACTTCTTTTAAAAGGAGCTGGTAGACCAGTAAATACCATCATGTATTAATATATAGAGTCTTGAACAAATGAATGAAACTTCTACAATAAGGGCTTACTTATGTTTCAACACTTTTTTAAAATTCTGCCTTAGGACTTCCAAACCAATGTTTCTCCTTTTGTTTATAGTCTTATGAAACCATGAATTATCTGAAAGAATTTTTAAAACGGTTTTCATTTAAATGACAAGAAACATGTATAAGCATAATGATATCCATCTGGGTGTTTGTGTGTGTCAGAGTATCACTCTGTTACCCAGGCAGCAGTGTAGTGGCAGGATCACAGCTCACCACAGACTTGACCTCTGCTCAGGCCACCCTCCCACCTCAGCCTCCTGAGTAGCTGGGACTACAGGCACGTGCCACCACGTCCATCTAATTTTCTGATTTTTCTTTTCTTTTTTTTGGTAGAAACAAGGTCTCACTATGTTGCCCAGACTTATCTCAGACTTCTGGGCTCAAGCAGCCCTCCTGCCCCAGCTTCCCCCACGTACTGGCATTACAGGTGTGAGCCACTGCAACTGGCCCCATCTAGGTGTTACAATAATTTTGGTACAGCGTTTGACTGTTTATGATCACACTGTTGCCAGAAACATTACTTCAATTGTCAACATTTAATTCAGGGGAGCTTATGATTCATAAGAAAGCAATATAACCAAGTGGTTAAAGAAAGCATGTGTTCCAGAGTAAGACTGCTTAGTCTAGTGCCACCACCTGCGAGCTTTGTGACATTAGACAAATTAATCTGTGATTTAATTTCTCCATCTGTAAGATGGGACTAGTAACAGTACCCATCATAGATTTATTGTGAACACGAAATGAGAAAACAGAAGTAGAGCATTTAAAAGTTTCTGTTTAAATGCTAGCATCCATTAAATATCAGCCATCATTATAATTATTACAAAAATGATACAGTCACACCATATGGAGACTAAGGGGCCCTTATGAATGGTGTTCAAGAAGGGAAAAGTAGTAGCAGCAAAGTGTTCTATCACAGGGTACAATGTAGATATGAATAATATATTCTAAAGAACCTTACCACAGTAATCGATATCAGAGTCATGTTGGGAAAAGTAAGTTACAGCTAAACCACATTATCCAAAATATTAAAGGAATACTAACCCGACTTTTTAAATTTTTGTTTTATTAGTACTTAAAAAAAGTATTTCAGAAACTGTTTGTTTGACATGTGAGCTCTATAGATAAAAGGAGCTTATACTTAGATGTAAGTTTGTACATAAATGTTTTTGCCCACACACTATTCAAGTTTTAGAAGCATCTGGCTATATCATCACAGCTTCTTTACCTTTTGTGCTTAGTTCTTTTTTAATACATAAAAACCAGTTAGCTAATCATTCTCAAAGATCTATAGCCTTTGGCAAGAATATGGTGACTAATACACTGACATACAAACTAAAGGGGGGAAAAGGATCCTAAATACCCGTCCAGAGTGATGATGAGGCCTCACTCGAGTATCCAACCTGTTTACCAGAAGCAGAAGTTAGCAAAACTCAGATGGAATAGATATAAGGAGTAACATGAATGACCCATCTATCTTCTTGTAGTTTGACAGAACAAAAAAGCATGTAGAGTTTTTATTCCTTTTGTTGGTGCATTGAAATTTACTGGAATTAAAATCAGATTTACAACTACTACTTCTTGAAAAATAAAACACTTCATGGATATATAGTTATGCTATAGTGACGAAAATAACATTTTTTCCTTGACTTTTAATTTTGTGTGGTTATATCACTTTTACAAAGAAAAAACTAATTACTTTATACTGTTCTAAATTTGGCACAACTCAATTTCTCAAAGCTCAGCTTTTTTTTTTTTTTCGAGTTGGAGTCTCACTCTGTCACCCAGACTGGAGTGCAGTGGTTGCTCCCGGCCACCGCAGCCTCGACCTGCTGGGGTCCGGCGATCCTTCCGCCTCAGCCTTCCAAGTAGCTGGAATTACAGGCATGCGCTACAATGCCCAGCTGATTTTTTGATTTATTGTAGAGATGAGGTCTCGCACCCGCGGGCTCAGGCAATCCACTCACCTCAGCCTCCCAAAGGCACGGGATTACAGGCTGAGCCACCGAGCTTGGCTGCAAAGCTCAACTTTTAACCATGTATCCTAATTTGTACAAAAGAGCAGGGACATTACCTGGTTTTGCTTAAGGCTGTACCTTTAGGACCCTGCATTCACTAGCAGGTACTCATTAACTAATGACTGAATGAATAATAAGAATGTAGCATTGTGCTGCCTGGTGGTACAAACCTCAACGACAACTGGATTTATAGAATGTAAAGGAATAATATAAAATCATGTAAATCATTCTTAATAAAGCAAAGGCAAATTAATTTCTATTACTTATGCATAATGAGAGGTACAGAGCTCAAACTTTCTAAGGCCAATAAGGTTATCAGAGAATATCATAGTTGTGATATTTTTCCTAACTATGGAAATTGCTTTGAATTATGTAGTTTAAATATCATATTGTTTTCTACTAAAATGTAAAGATTTACAGACAGGTTTTCATCAGTTTTGTTCACTGATGTATTTCCCAGCAGCTAAACCAATGTCCTGAATGTAGAAGGGGCTCAATAAATTGTTGTTGAATGAATGAATGAATGAATGAAAATTCCTTAAGACTGTATATAGGCAGTTGAGATACCAAATATAATGCCGAAGTACTTTTTGACCTATCGTATTCTTTCTAAATCATAAATCAGTTTTTCCCTTTAGAGAAAAATACTTGCAAATTAAAATAATAATAAAAGCAGTTTTTGGTAGATAGGAACTTTTATTCCAGTTTATTATATCAATCACAAACATAATTGGTTTATTCAAATAAATGAAGTAATCTGAAGATTGTAGAGAAACAGTATGGTAAGTTTCAAAGGATATTACAACAAAGTAATCGTACATAGGCTGAGGAAATGCAACCAGAAAACAAATCTAAGTAAACAACTTCCACTATTTTATCAATTTATAATGAATGAAGTAATATTTGGTAGCTCAAAATATGTAACTTATGAATATAGCCAGGAACACACATATAAAAAATAAAATGATGGCTGTTGTTTCTAAAATGCCTGAGAATAAACACAGGTTTGTATTTTACTAAGGAGTAACAACACATTCTAGTAAGTGCAAAGATAACACTCACTTGATTAATGTCAAGAAAAAAAGTATTTTCACTGGCTCTCAAGGATTCTTCTCAACTACAAATAGGTGTAAACCATACAGAATTAAATACATGCCTTTTTTAATATGCAGACATCTTTCAATTATTTAGGACAATTGTGGGGAGGGGGAGATTCAGTATTGATTACAAACTCCAGATAATTTATACCATATGCATATGAGGAACAAATCCATGAAGCATTCACTTTAAACACTGAATGAAGTTTCTGTAATGGTAAACAGTAGGCAGAACACAGTGGTGGTACTCCACAACAGAAACAGAATTAAAGAGTATCGAATGATCATTGCAATTCTAACAATCAATTGTTTAAAAATCTAAAGCTCCTTATGGTACTGGTCTGTTGTTTTTGAAACTCAGAAAACTTTCCCCCCTCGTTTCATTTCGTTTCATTTATTTAGTATTACAGATATAACTTTCCGCAGGGAGAAAAACTGCTACTTTACCTTAGCCTACCAATAGTATACTTCAGAGTGTCTATATGACAATTAACATTCAGAGTCTTAGATGTGAATTTTAGTTACTTTCTGGCCATGTTATGAAAAAGGAACAGAAAAAAAAGGCAGGTTAATCACTTCTGAAGGCTGAGGAGCAGATCAGAATTCCAGAGTGTAGAGAGTACATCCTAAAGGCAACACAGACAGGACTGTCCTAATTTAATGTTTTAGTTGCATTTCATTGGGTTCTTTGAAATCACCTGAAAATTTAAGCTATGAGGTACTGTGATGATCTTTGATGACTGCAGTCAAGAATCCTCTGTGTAAGTCAGTAGAGTAATAGATAATGAGTTGTCTCATAGGTTAAGATCTAACACGGCGGGGCTGGGTGGCTCAGCCTATAATCCCAGCATTTTGGGAGGCTGAGGTGAGTGGATTGCCTGAGCCTGAGGGTTCAAGACCAGCCTGGGCAACTTGGCAAGA
>NW_007247235.1:429008-429435 GCF_000164805.1 Carlito syrichta | reverse complement strand
GATGCTGGGGTGGCCATGAGTGTGCCATGGCACTCCAGCCTGGGTGATGGAGTGAGACTCAAACTCAAACTCAAACTCAAAAAAAAAAAACCTAACAAATTCTGTAAATTAAAATTTCCAGATTCTCCAAACAGCCCCTTGATTTTGATATATATGAAATCTCTTATCTTGTTTCCATCTTCATTGTCACTGCTTTATTTCACCTCCCATCTAGCCTACTGCAAGAAACCTCTAAATGATCTTTGTGCTTCTTGACTTACCCCTTTCATTCTACACGTTACAACCAGTGACTGTGAGGCAGGGTAGCTAGCCTAGACTAGAAATAGATTTGATAAATTTCCCATAGGCAGGTTTTAGGAAGTGTTCAGATTTTTTTTTTTTTTTTGAGTTGGAGTCTCACTCTGTTGCCCAGACTAGAGTGCAGGGG
>NW_007247235.1:410402-428988 GCF_000164805.1 Carlito syrichta | reverse complement strand
TTTTTGATTTATTGTAGAGATGAGGTCTCACCAAGTTGCCCAGGTGGGTCTCAAACCCGGGGGCTCAGGCAATCCACTCACCTCAGCCTCCCAAGGCGCAGGATTACAGGCTTAGCCACCGAGCCCAGCCAGATATTTTTTAAATTACGTTTTACTGCATGCCAAGCTGACAGCCTGCACTACCCCCTAGGCAAATCAAAAGAAAACCCCATCAGATATAAGAACAGGACAGCCCAAGCTTCCAATTCATGGTTTAGTAAAATAATCACTAAAAATCTTTCAGGCTGTCTGTGAAGGTGGAAGGCCCAATACCACTCCTTAACTAACCAAAGCCATAGAGATGATAATAAAACCACACCTTTTAACTCATAAACTGGAAATGTCAGGCAGGTCTCCTGCAAAAATGTGGTCAGGAAAGGATCACCCCTCCTTCCACTCCTCCCATCAGAAGCTGAGAGATGTCAATCTCCAGAGTGGCAGTTACTTGAGTTCCACCCCTTTTAGCATACCAATCATTGTGAAGGTACATCAGGCCTATCATTAAAAGCAAAAGGGGAGGCTCTCGCCCGTGCCAGCTCTTACATGTGTCTCTGCTTTTTCCTCCTTCTTTCTCTAATAAACTTTGTTTTAAAACTTTACACCACTCTAAAATTCATGTTAGGGTTGAGTCAAAGAATCCACAGTTCTGTGCAGTACTCCACAGTTGTTGCATCAGGTGTTCTAAAGTTTGAGACCAACCATGTCACTACCTGGCTTCAAGTCCTCTAATGACTAGGATAAACTCCAAACTCCTTAGCACATCACCTGACCTCTAGTTTGTCTCCAGTCTCATTTCTTATTACTGCCCTCCTCCTGTCACTCTTAAACCCTAGGCTCTTCAGCTATCTAGAACTACAAGATGTAAAGCATTTCACCAGAATATCTGGGACATGAGTAGTGGCAAATTAATGATGTTTCTTTAGTTTTAATATCTTAAGTCTAAAAGAGCACAAAGAGTGAAAAAAATCTTGATCTCACCTCATTATCTTCTGGTCGTCTTTTATCTAACTCTAGGTTATGGCCCCTTAGTGGGAATGCACAATCAATTTTAGTGAGTAGTGACCACGTTCCCAAACATCCCAAACATCCCAAGTGAGAGTTGAATAGATAACAGAGGGGACTGAGAACTGAACTGTTCTGAGGGGCAGTAAGTGGGTGATTAGGGAGACAGGGTGAATAGGAAGCTGGTTCAGGTTAGAAGAATGGGTACAAGTGAGGGGCATCTGAAGAACGCCAGTTTAGGGAAGGGAGACTGGCTGAGCCTGTGGGCACAAGCATATGTATAATAACATGGAGGTATCATGCTCCACACCAGGTGCTGACCTACATCAGTGGGGTCACGTCAAGCAAATTCAAGGATCCCTGGTCTACTCCAAGCCCTCCTGGAATGTGCCCCTGAGGCTGCAGGGACTGCAGGAGAAAGACTCTGCCTCCTGTATCTGTTCTGTGAATGTTCAAGACAGCCAAGGCATAAATAGGGGATAAAGCAGCAAAACTTTAGAACTCAAGTGTGCTAGGTGAGCGAGAAGCACTCTCTTCCGGATCCCTCTCCACTCCACCAGGAGGTCTTGCAGGTTTCTCTCCCAAAAGGCTGAATGCAAGGGTGGGAGGAGGGCAAATGAAGTGACAGAAGGGTATGGGGGTGGGGAGAGAATCTGTGGGTTCCTATGTATGGGTTTTAATCTGTCTCGCCTTACCCAGTTCCTCCAGCTCCTCTATCCTGCCTCTTCTGGACACGGGGACCAATGTGACCCTGAGCTGCCAGTGCCAGAGGAGTAAGCCCACTGCCCCTATTCTTTGAGGTTTTCTTTCCACCAGTTTTAGGTGAGGGAACTTCTGGAAACAACTGAGGCTGTGGCCAGGGAAGGGGAAAGCTGAGAGATAACACAGAAACTGGGGTGAAAAGGGGAGGAGAAAGACAGCCTACTAGGAGGCCAGCATGGTGTTAGGTATGCTCATGTGTGTATACTATATCATGTGTGTATTCTTTGACTAAAGAGGCACTGGAGCTAGAGTGTGCGCATTCAAATAGAACATACCAGCACATACTGCATGTTTAATACAGTAGATTAAATCATGTAGATTAAATAAATTAATATTTATAAAGCACTTAGGGCTGGGCTCGGTGGCTCAGCCTGTAATCCCAGCACTTTGGAAGGCCAAGGTGAGTGGTCTGTCTGAGCCTGCGGGTTCGAGACCCGCCTGGGCAACTTGGTGAGACCTCATCTCTACAATAAAACAAAAAAAATTAGCTGGGCGTGGTAGCGTGTGTCTGTAGTTCCAGCTACTTGGAAGGCTGAGCGGAAGGATCGCCGGAGCCCAGCAGGTCGAAGCTGCGGTGGCCAGGAGCGGCCACTGCACTCCAGTCTGAGTGACAGAGTGAGACTCTAACTCAAAATAAATAAATAAATAAAGCACTTAGAACATAGCAACTGCTATGTAAGTGTTGCCTATAATTATTATCTTGTGAAATTTGTTTCAGTTATACATATTTGTTATATTATGTGAGTACTAGGCCCTAGGGCAAAATATAGTTCTTCTTCTTGTGGGTTGTGGTCAAAAAAAGATGTACTTCTTAGGTTTTTCTTTCTAGTATATAAATTAAGGAATGGGATAAATAATGGATATTTACACAACTGCAATTCAATGTTATAAAAATGTTGTTACTCATTAAAACATATAAATTACCTAGAATTGATATGTCCACCGTAATTGTCACCCAAAACTATCATGAGCTCCACCCTTTTACATGGTTCTTTGAAACCACCAGCTCATCATTCATAGCTCTTAAATCACAACTTCACCACATGTCATACACTATGGCAAATTGTTCTTCAATGTAAAGATAAGACTTTTTATTTATCTATTTATTTATTTGAGTTGGAGTCTCACTCTGTCACCCAGACTGGAGTGCAGTGGCTGCTCCCAGCCACCGCAGCCTCGACCAGCTGGGCTCCGGAGATCCTTCTGCCTCAGCCTTCCAAGTAGCCGGAATTACAGGCATGCGCTACCACATCCAGCTAATTTTTTTTAAATTTATTGTAGGGATGAGGTCTCGCTGCCCAGGCGGGTCTCGAACCCACGGGCTCAGGCAATCCACTCACCTCAGCCTCCCAAAAGCGCGGGATTACAGGCTGAGCCACCGAGCCTGGCTAAGATAAGACTTTTTAAACAGCTGATCACTTAAAGATTTTTGGAACAATTTCATTATTTGGATGCTTCCAGTTTTAGATTCTTGGACAAATATATCTTACCATATTTGCAGTTTGTGCTATTCTAGGTTACGTTGCCTCTGAGCTTTTACACCAACTTGTCTATCTCTACTCCCTTCTGCCCAAGTAAGTCCAACTTTACCTTCAGCATCAGCCTCCTGAAAGCCTAGGATGACATGTGCTCCTGGAGTACCACGAGCTTAACATTAACATGACACAAAAGACCTTGTTCACAATATTGTGCTTGGTTCTTCAGTAATCGAACTCCTTCATTGGAAGGTGAACATCTTGAAGGTAAATGGTACACTGCTGTATTTCTAGGGCCTACCATAGTAGGCACTCAAGTATCTGTTAGAGAGTAATGGAAAAATAAAGTCCTTATTTCAGACCTTAGTATTTAAGGAAACTCTGTGCTAAATCTGGCGGTTGAGTGGGAAAGGGAATGCACAAAGTACCCAAATCCTCCCCACTTCCCCACCAGATGACCAAACTTTAGCCAAGAGTTAAGCTCTACACCTTTCCCCTGTAACCCTCCCATTTCCCTCTGGCTTTCTAAGGGCAGTGGAATTCAAAGGCCTAGTCCCACTACATCAGTCAAAAAAGATATTAAAAAGATGCCACCAAAGAGGTAGCTGTCATTCATTGCAGTGGACACCAAAAATAAAAATAAAAAAAGATGCTCAGAATTCTAAAGCAGCAGACTTTAACTGTAGATGCCTCCTTTAATGATTCATCTAGGTACCTTAAGACCTTAAGGATTCCTGTCATTCCTCCTCCTTATGTATATATTCTTTTAGGTATGAAGAAGCTTGGTCCCTGAATTTAGAATGACCAAAGCAATACAGGTTAGTGACATTATTTCTTTTAAATGTAACTGGAATATTCCCTAATCACCAGCTTTTTTTTCTTTTTTTTTTTTTTGAGTTGGAGTCTCACTCGTTACCCAGGCTGGGGTGCTCTGGCACACTCAAGGCCACCCCAGCATCGACCTGCTGGGCTCCGGGGATCCTTCCGCCTCAGCCTTCCAAGTATCCGGAACTACAGGCACGCGCTGCCACGTCTGGCTTTTTTTTGTTGTTTTTTTTAATTGTAGAGACGAAGTCTCCCCAAGTTGCCCAGGCTGATCACCAACATTTTCAAGAAACATTTGTTAAAACTCACAGATAAAGATTTTATATGGATTTTTTAGATTCCTGAGTACATTATTCAATATTTTATAGCCAATTCTGAAAGTATTCATCTCATACTAGATTTAATATTTTCTATATCCTGCTAATTTCCTATAAACTTTTTTTTTTTTTTTAGTTGGAATCTCACTCTTGTTGCCCAGGTTGTAGCACACTCATGGCCACCCTGCAGCCTCGACCTGCTGGGCTCAGGCAATCCTTCCACCTCAGCCTTCCGAGTAGCTGGAACTACAGACCCACACCACCATGCCCAGCTAGTTTTTCTGATTTATTGTAGAGACGAGGTCTCACCAAGTTGCCCAGGCTGGTCTCGAACTCCCTCAATCCTCTCACCTCGGCCTCCCAAATTGCTGGGATTACATGTAACTGGATTACATGTATCTGAGCCACCGAGCCCGGCCTCCTAAAAACTTTCAAACACATGATGAGCAATTTTAATGTCAGTCTAAAAATGTTCAACAGGATACATAGATTTCAAAACTCTTTTGGGAGTGCATAAGCAAGAAGTTTGAACACGCTTCACCCCAAAGTTGTTCCAACAAAATAGCCACTAGCCATAAGTACCTATTTAAATTTAATCTTTTTTGTAATTTAAAATTCAGTTCTAGTCATTCTAGCACATTTAAAGTCCCTAATAGCCACCTGTGTCTAGAGGCTGCCATATAGGACAGTACAGATAAAGAACACTTACATTATCACAGAAAATTCTATTGGACAGTGCTGTCCTAGTGAACCAAGAATACCACTGTGACAGTTAATATTAGGTGTCAACTTGCAGAATTGAGAGATGCCTAGATGGTTGGTAAAGCACTGTTTATGGGTGCATCTGCGAGGGTGTTTCCAGAGATTAACTGTCAATCAGTAGACTACGAGAGGAAGTTCTACCATCAACATGGGCAAGCACCATTCAATCAGCTGCCAGTGCGGCTGGAACAAAGTAGATGGAAGGATAAGCAGCTTGCTGGGTTTTGTTTTGTTTTCCTCTCTCTCTTCCTTCTCTGGTGGGAGACTTTGCCTTCTTCCTCCTCTCCTGACCTGGACATCAGACTCTGTCTTTGAACTCTGGGTTTTGCACAAGCGGTCCTGTGTGAGTAGTTGGGCCTTCTGCCTCAGAATGAAGGCTGCATTGTCAACTCCCCTGGTTTTGAGGCTTTTGGATTTGCACTGAACCACACTGTGGGCTTTTCTCATTGCCCAGCTTGCAGATAGCCTATCATGGGACTTTCACCTTATAACTGTGTGAGCCAATTTTCCCTGAAAAGCCCCCTTTTGTATATACATATATCCTAGTGGTTCTCTGTTCCTCTGAAGAACCCTAACACAAATCTTGGTACCAAATCACTGTCCCCCAAGAGAAGTACAGTAGCACCATCATGGCTCACCGCAGCCTTGACCTCCTGGGCTCAAGCGATCCCTCCGCCGCAGCCTCCTGAGTAGCTGGGACTATAGGTATGTGTCATCACACCCAGCTAATTTTTTTGTTTTTTTGTAGAAACAAAATTTCACTACATTGCCTAGGCTGGTCTTGAACTCCTAGGTTGAAACAATCCTCTCACCTCAGCCTCCCAAAGTGCTGGGATCACAGGTATGAGCCACTATGCCCAGCCAGAGGAACAGAATTTTAAGGATAAATTTCCTCAATTGGTTTTGGGGTTTCTGGAATTGCTATCTAATCTGATTAGACCTAAAAATACTAAGTTTGGAGAGCACCTATAGTCCTTAGCATAAGCTTTTTATAGAGTTACACAAAATAAATGCACTTGATATTCTTGATTCAGTGCTAAGAAGCAAGGAGTTTAGTGACTCTGTACATATTTTTGAAAAATTGTGGAAAATCAAGGAATATAATGAAGGTGGTTGGTTGCTCCTAACTTTGCTGGACAAACTGATGAAAGAAAAGGATATGCCTAGGGATCCTAACTCCTGGCTCCACAAGCACATAAACAGTCAAAAAGTTTCTGAGTGTGCTCTGGATCAGAATCTTCTCTCCTGTAGCCAAAAGTAAACACAAGCTCTTATCATGCAGGTGGCTGACCTACAACAAAAGGCGAACTCTCAGCCTGGCCAGGTGTCTACTATTAAGGTAAGGACACTGATTGGGGAAAAGAAATGGGATCCTGTAAGTTGGGATGAGGACATAAGAGGACCCTGATGAAGCTGGGGACACTTGAGTTCCTAAATTCAGAGGTTTTTTTAGCCAGAGGAAGTGGCAGCATTCCTAGCAACACCCACAGCAGTTCTGGCCTTTCTACCTCTGTGTGAGGGGGTTAGCCTCCCATTGCTTGAGGAAATGGTAATGGCTTCCAGAGGCAGTTGCCAAGCAAGAATGCTGATTCTCCTCAGGACCTACCCCAACCACCTTTTTGCTTCTAGACCTATCACTAGATTCTAGTCCCAGCAGGCCCCTAAAAGTGAAGTACAAATTGTGACTCACGAGGAAGTACGCTACACTCCCAAAGAACGACTTGAGGTTTCTACTTCTACAAGCAGAGGCCAGGTGTGGTGGCTCAAGCCTGTGATCCCAGCACTTTGGGAGGCTGAGGCGAGAATACTGCCTGAGCCCAGGAGTTCCAGGGTAGCCTAGACAACATGGTGACATCACATCTCTACAAAAAAAAGGGGAGTGGGGGAAGAGCCAGGCATCCCAGCTATTTGGAAGGTTGAGGCAGAAGGATTACCTGAGCCCAGGAGGCCAAAGCTGCAGTATCTGTGATGGTGCCACTGTACTCCAGCCCAGACAACACAGTGAGACTTCAGCTATGGCTCTAAATAAATAAAATAGTATACAGGCAGAAGTCTGGGGAACAGGTATGGAAAAGGATATTAAAAGTGTGGAATAAGCCAGGCTCAGTGGCTCACCCTGTAATCCCGTGCTTTGGGAGGCTGAGGTGAGTGGATTGCCTGAGCCCACGAGTTCGAGACCTGCCTGGGCAACTTGGCGAGACCTCATCTCTACAATAAATAAAAAATTAGCCGGGTGTGGTAGCACGCGCCTGTAGTTCCAGCTACTTGGAAGGCTGAGGCAGAAGGATTGCTGGACCCCAGCAGGTCGAGGCTGTGGTGGCTGGGAGTGGCCACTGCACTCCAGTCTGGGTGACAGAGTGACTCTAACTCATAAAAAAAAAAAAAAAAAAAGAGTGTGGAATCATGATGGAGAGAACGTAATATTGGATCAGGCTGAGTTTATTGACATGAGTCCACTAAGCAGAGATTCTACATTTAATGTTGCAGCTTGGAGAGTTAAAAAGAGGCGCCAATAGTTTATTTGCTTAGTTAGTTGAAATATGGATTAAAAGATAGTTCACTGTGAACAAGCTGGAGATGACTGATATCTCTTGGTTTGATATTAAGGAAGAGATTTCAAAATCTTAGGAAAATTGGAATGCTGAAGTGGATTTGTCACTTAGGACCTACTTTCCCCAACTGGAAGGGTACAGAAGACATATGTTTTGCCAATACCTGCCAAAATAGATCTGTGAGGGGAGCATCAGCATCCTTGAAGAGCTCTGTGATCACTCTTCTCTGCATGTTAGATCTTACAGTAGGAACAACAGTGATTCTGTTGGAAAACTTAAATGCAATGGGAGTGATGGGATCCCATGGTGGCAGGGGCCAAATGGCGGTGCTCAACTATCAAAACCAAGGTGGACGTAGTTGTCGTAATGCAGGGGTCCCCAAACCCCAGGCCACAGACCGGTATCAGTCCTGGCCAGTTAGGAACAAGGGCTGCACAGGAGGTGAGTGGTGGGCGGGTTAGTGGTGCTCTGCCTTCTGTCAGATCAGTGGCAGCATTCGGTTCTCATAGGAGCTCGAATCCTATTGTGAACTGCACATGCGAGGGATCTCAGTTGTGTACTCCTTATGAGAGTCTAATGCCTGATGATCTGGCCCACCCACCATAAAAAAATTGTCTTCCATGAAACCTGTCCCTGATGCCAAAAAGGTTAGGGACCACTACTGTAATGGATAGTAGAGGCAAAGCAACAATCAGAATAGTATGACTTGTATAGACCTCTGGCATTAGCTAATTCATTATGAGGAAGACTACTACATTCTTATTTAATCTGTATAAGCAGAAAAGCTCCAGGTTAACAACTCATGATAAAAACAGAGAATCATGGCCCTCCAATCAATTTCCAGACTTGAACCAGTTTACAGACCCAGGCCCCTTGAATGAAGGAGAGGTCAGGTCTCCTTGAGGAAGGATGTTGCTACACTACCAAAAATGTATACTGGTTCTCTTTCTCTATCCTTCCCCAAGGGGACCTCCAGCCTTTTACCAGAGTAACTGCATTGGGAAAAAGGAAATAATCAGAACTTTCAGGAACTACTAGACACTGGCTCTGAGCAGACAATGATTCCTGGAGATCCAAGACATCATTATGGCCCTCTAGTTAGAGTAGGGACTTATGGGGGTCAGGTAAGTAATGGAATTTTAGCTCAAGTATGACTTACAGTGAGTCTAGTGGGTCCTGCACCCACCATGTGGTTATTTCCCCAGTTCCAGAATGTAGGCATACTTAGTAGCTGGCAGAATCTCCACCTTGGTCCCTTAACCTGTGGGGTGAGGGCTATTATGGTGAGAAAGGCCAAACTGAAGCTGTTAGAACTACCTCTACCTAGAAAAATAGTAAAATCAAAAACAATATAGCATCCTTAGAAGGAATGCAGAGATTAGTGCCACAATCAAGGACTTAAAAGATGGGGGGATGGTGATTTCTACCACATCCCATTCAACTGTCCTAGTTGGCCTGTACAGTAGATAGATGGATCTTGGAGAATGACAGTGGATTATTGTAAGCTTAACCAAGTAGTGACTCCAACTGCAGCTGCTGTACCATAAGTGGTTTCATTCCTTGAGCAAATTGACACATCTCCTGGTGCCTGGTATGTAAGTGTTGACCTGGCAAATGCCTTTTTCTCCACCTCTGTCCATAAGGTCCACCATAAGTAATCTGCACTCAGCTGGCAAGGTCAGCAATATACCTTCACTGTCCCACTTGAAGAGTATATCAACTCTCCAGCTCTATGTCATAACTTAGTTCACAGAGATCACTTTTCCCTCCCACTGGTCATCTATGACATTATGCTGATTTAACCAAGTGAGTTAGAAGTAGCAACCATTCTGGATGTATTGGTAAGACATCTGCATGTCAACTAAAATCCAGGGGCCTTCTACCTCAGAAAAATTTCTGGGGGCCCAATGGTGTAGGGCCCACAGGGATATTCCTTCTAAGGTGAAGGATAAGTTGATGCATCTGGCCCCTCCTACAAACAAGAAAGAGGCACAATGCCTATGGGTCTATTTGGATTTTGGAGGCAACACATTCCTCATGTGGGTGTGCTTTCCTCATATATGCCTTCCAACATATTCCTCATGTGGGTCCATTTGAGTGACCCCAAAAGCTGCTAGTTTTGAGTGGGGCCCAGACAGGAGAAGGTACTGCAACAGGTCCAGGCTGCTATGCAAGCTACTCGCCACTTCAGCCCTATGATCCAGCAGACCCAATGGCGCTTGAGGTGTCAGTGGCAGATAGTGATGCTGTCTGGAGTCTTTAGCCGGCCCCTATAGGTGAATCTCAATGGAGGCCTTTAGGATTTTGGAGCAAGGTTCTACCATTATCTGCAGGTAACTACTCTCCTCTTGAGAGGAAGCTCTTGGCCTGCTACTGGGCCTTAGTAGAAACTGAACACTTAACCATAGGCCACCAAGTTACCATGCAATCTGAACTGCCCATTATGAACTGATTCACCTAGACATAAAGCTGGGTATACACAGCAGCATCCCATCAAATGAAAGTGGTATATATATTATTGGGCTCAAGCAGGTCCTGAAAGCATAAATAAGTTACATGAGGAAGTGGCCCAAATGCTTATGGTCCCCACTCCTGCTGGACTACCTTCTCTCCCAGCCTGTACCTTTGGTCTCATGGGGAGTATCCTATGATCAGTTGACAGAGGAAAAGACTAGGGTCTGGTTTACAAATGGTTCTGTACCACACGTAGACACCACCTGAAAATGGACGGCTGCAGCACTACAGACCCTCTCTCATCACTGAAGGACAATGGTGAAGGAAAAACCTTCCCAGTAAGCAGACTATTTGGCAGTGCACCTGGATATGAACTTTGCTTGAAAGGAGAACTGGCCAGATATACAATTATATACTGATTCATGGGCTGTAGCCAATGGTTTGGCTGGATGGTCAGGGACTTGGAAGGAACATGATTGGAAAATTGGTAATGAAGTTTGGAGAAGAGGTATATGGATGACCTCAGCAGAGGATCTTAATAATCAAGTGGATAGGATGACCTCTTTGTGGGCATCATTCAGCCTTCTTTCCCAGCCATCCTTGTCATTCCCCAAAGGGTTCATGAACAAAGTGGCCATGATGACAGAGACAGACATTATGCATGGGCTCTACAACTTGAACTTCCACTCACCAAGGCTGACTTGGATACAGCCACTGCTAAAAGTCAATTGGCCAGCAAGAGAGATCAACAATGAGCCCTCAATATGGCACCACTTTCCAGGGTAATCAACCAGCTACCTAGTGGCAGGTTAATTTCATTGGACTGCCTCCATAATGGGAAGGACAGCAGCTTGTCCTTATTGGAATAGATATTTACCCTGGATATGGATTTGCCTTCCTTTCAACACAATGTTTCTGTCAAGACTTCCATTCATGAATTTACAGAATGCCTTATCTATTGCCATGGTAGTCCACACAGTATTGCTTCTGACCAAGGTACTCACTTCACAGCCAAACAAGTTGCAGCAATGGGCTTATATGCACTGAATCCACTCATCTTACCATATTTCCCATCATCCGAAGCAGCTGGCTTGATGGAATGATGAAAAGCCCTTTTGAAGTTGTAGTTACAGTGCCAGCTAGATGACAATATTTTGCAGGGCTGGGGCAAAGTTCTCCAAAAGGCTGTATATGCTCTGAATCAGTGTCCAGTATAAGGTACTGTTTCTTTCATAGCCATGATTCACGGATCCAGGAATCAGGGGATAGAAGTGGAAGTGGTACCACTCACCATCACCTCAGTGACCCACTAGCAAAAGTTTTGCTTCCTGTACCCACATTATGTTCTGCTGGCCTAGAGGTCGTAATCCCTGTGGGAGGAATGCTACCACCAAGAGCCACAATAATGATTCCATTGAACAATTAACAGAAGTTAAGACAGTCACTCATGGACTCCTCATGCCTCTGAGTCAACAGGCAAAGAAGGGAGTTACAGTGTTGGCTGGGATGATTGATCTGGACTATCAAGGTGAAATTGGACTACTACTCCACAATGGAGGTAAAGAGAATATGTGGAATACAAGAGATCCCTTAGGGCACCTCTTAGCACAGTAAGTCCCCTACATATGAACAAGTTCCATTCCAAGAGCATGTTCATAACTCCAATTTGTTAGTAAGTCCAACAAAGTTAGCCTAGGTACCCAACTAACATAATCTGTTATACAGTATCATCTACATCACTTACTGCTTTTATGCTTGCTTACGAACATCCTGGGCTTGAAATAAAAATACTGTACAACTGTACTCTACATAGTACTATAAAGTACACAAAGCACAATCACTTGCAGAGGATGTATGCACATGACAATATATGCCAGACACATGAACTAACTTATGTGACTGGACATGCAAATTCAAGTTCACATCTTTGAAAGCTTGCAACTTGAAGGTTCGTATGTAGGGGTCTTACTGTATTGTCTACCCTGTAATTAAGGTCAATGAGAAACTACAACAACCCAATTCAGGCAGACCTATGAATGGCTCAGACCCTTTAGGAATGAAGGTTTGGGTCACTCCACTAGGTGAAAAACCACGACCAGCTGAGGTACTTTCTGAAGACCAAAGGAATACAGAATGGGTAGTAGAAGGTAGTTATCAATACCAGCAATAACTATGTGTCCAGTTACAGAAATGAGACATAATTGTCATTAGTATTTCCTCCTTATTTTGTTAAGAATACTTTTGTGCATATATACACCCATATTAAGAAAATGGTTTAATTCCTCTCTTATTTCTTTATCGTGTAACATAAAATTTATTGATGTCATACCAGTATTTAGGTATTGTTAAATTTATATGACAGTATTTAAGTTGGGAATTGGTGCATTTTTGCTTGTTATGACCTTGCTATTGTCTTTATTAGGAAAACAAGTATGAAATAAGGAGACACATATGGATGCCAGGTTGACAAGGTTGGACCTGTAATGGTTAATATTAGGTGTCAAATTGACTGGACTAAGGGATGTGTGGATGGCTGATGAAGCATTGTTTCGGGGTGCATCTGTGAGGATGTTATCAGAAGAGAAGTCAATCGACTGGGTGAGGAAAACCCACCCCCAGTGTAGGTAGGCACCATTCAATTGACTGCCAGTGAGCAGAACAGAGTGTGTGGAAGACAAATAAGCAGCTTTCTGAGTTTCCTCCCCTACCTTCCCCTTCCCCTTCCCTGGCAGGACATTTGCCTCCTCTCCTCCTACCCTTGGACATCAGACTTCAAATTTTCAGTCTTTGGTCTCTGGAACTTGCATCAGGGGCCTCCTGGGGGCAGTCAGGCCTTACATCTCAGAATGATGGGTTGTGCTGTTGACGTCCCTGGTTTTGAGGCTTTGGGAATTGCACTGAGAGATGCTACTGGCTTTTCTCATTGTCCAGCTTGCAGGTGGCCTATTGTGGGACTTCACCTTGTAACTATGTGAGCCAACTCTCCCTAATAAATTCCCTTTTATATACATATATCCTAGTGGTTCTGTCTCTCTTGAGAACCCTAATACATGTGCTATTTATCCTGGCTATTTGAGGCTATAATACTTTTATTCCTTGCACTAAATTCCACCATTTTTCTTGGCTTTTATCAAGGTTCCTCCCACACAGGGGTAAAGTGACAGGAAGAGTAAGAAGAAGAAACTTTGAGCTCCCACTAGAGGTTGCAGTATGTGGCCAAGAGACTCCTTTTATAAAATAAAGGTTTAATATCATGAATAATAAGTTTGTACCTTACACTGTTCAGTATGGTAGCTGCTAGTCACATGTGGTTATTCATAACTTAAAATTAAATTAAAATGAAATATAACTTAAAAGTTCATTCCTCAGACACTATCAAGGGCCAATAGCCACATGTGAACCAATAGATGCAGAACATTTCCATCACCCCAAAAAGCTGAATATGTAAAAAAGATAGGAAACAAATCTGACTAAATCTTTCTTATGAACTATTTGAGTGGCCTGCCATATTTCTTGGAAATTTTTCAGTGATAATGCAGAAGAAAAATCTTGTCTGCAAACACCAAAGAAATGTCCTCAGAGATGGGAATATTCTATTAAAATGCTTATCCAGGGGCAAAGGTATCTTCTGGCTCCAAGCCACCATTGCTCTATTGGTTCTTACAAAGAATGACAAGGCCTGATAGCTAAAATAAAACATCAAATATGCTATATTGTGATTTGTCTGCTAAAGTACATTTGTTCCAAAGATGAAGACAATTACTGACAAATAAATCTAAGCAATGCTCCTAGAAAATTAATCATTTTGCTTGATGAGCAGAAGACTCTACCATTTTAAGTATGTCTGATGAGCAACCAGCACCAACCTGGCAAAGGCAAGTTTTTTAGGTCACATACAATCACCTTGCATTTCATCTTCAGGCAGAGCTAGAAGTACACATCTGTTTCAAAGACATAAAGCCAACTCTCAAGAGGCAAATTTTTGGAGAACACCCAAAAATATGGGACTTGAGAATGAGTTTTGCAGTGCATCAGATTAACTGACTTAAGTGTGAATGCAGCATCTGGCTCAGAAGTGACTGTTTCCATGAATTCCAAGTCTGAGATAGATCTCTCAACTACTACAGTACGGATGGTGATGAGATCGTTTCTCCTTTGAAGTCATTACACTTATGGTCTGCTTTAGGTATATGACACTTAATCAAGTACCGCCGCCTTGCATACCATCCCTTGTGTTGTCTAGCTTTTTAGCTCGCTGGTGTATGTATATAAGCTTCCACTGGATTGTAAGCTCTTGGACTACAGGAACTATATGTTACAGTTCTTTTTTCCTTTCTTTCATTTTTTCTTTTAAAGCTACAGTTCTTTTATTTGTTCTAACACCTAGTAGATAGCCCTACAATATCAGGCACACAAGTACTTGGTTAATGGAGATATGAAGAAAAGGCCTTATAGAAAAGGAAGAAAATCATGCAATAATCACTAGACAAAGAACCACCTGGATTTGTTTATCTGGAATTAGGCTAGAATTGTTAGCAGACAAATTTTCTTCTGGCAAACAAACAAAAGAGCAACAAAATTTCGGAATAAATAATCTGTATAGCAAGGCAATCTCAAACATATCCATTTTATCCAAATGATAGAATACCAATAACATAACAGACATCAAAATGAAACTCTCTGCAGCAATAAGCAAATGTTTGTATCTAACTTAACTTAAAATCTTGTGTGCTTAGAAATATATTCATTTGCAAAGTATTTTAAAAAGGCTTTAGTCTCAAAATTCGAGAGTTTACAATATTTACGATTTTAACATGTTCACTGTATAGATAAAAGGACTGAAGTACAATCCAGAGAAGGTACATGATGTGCTTTAAGGTTACTCAGGAAGAGGCTGGGACAGGACTCACTTAGCTTTCTAATCCTTTATACAATGAGGTAAAGGCTGCAACATCAACACGTTGAAACTATCTGACTAAAGGGAGGTTTGCAGGAAAAACTGAAGTTACTATATACCTCTTCCTTTTAAAATAGAAGAATTATTGAGTTTTCATAATTGATTTTTTTTGTTGTTGTTTTATTTTTAGAGACAGCCTGTTGCCTAGGCTGGAGTGCAGTGGCTTGATGATAACTCACTGCAGCCTGAAACTTCTGGACTCACACAATCCTTCTGTCTCAGCCTTCCAAGAAGCTGGGACTATAGACTTGCACTACCGCACCTGGCTCATCGAATTTCAAATATATTAGACCAGAAATGTAACTGACTCACATGATGTTACTTCTCCTTGAGTCTGTGACATTGAGTTCACATTTACATTAGTCTGTACAAGAAGTTCTGCATTTTCTACATCTTAGTGAACTACTTTGTTTCTATTCTGCAAAATCTCAAGCAAAAGTATTACTGAATTTCATTTTGCAGTTCTCATTAACATAATAAAGTGAAAGATTTTGGCATTACTGTTTTAAATTGTCATTTCTGAAACTGGGATCTAAGAATTTGTTTTCAGAGCTCTGAGATTCTCTGAGAATTTAAGGTTGTATTTTTATTTTCATAAGCATAATCTGGGTTACTTGGATATCCACCTCATAAGTGCACATGTTTATAATTTCAGTGACCACCTTTGCTTCTGAACTTAAGATTACAAAACACTAAGTCTCTTAAAGGGACAAAACTTAGTTCCTAATGTAGTATTTTTCAAATGGGTTCCAAGTCTATGTTTTTGAGTTAAAGTTTGAATAACACTGCTGCAGATTTTTATACCTTCCAAAATTATTTCTAGACTTTATTTGGTGACTTTAATAAATATGTATTCAGTGCCTACTATATGCTAGTATAGCAGTGAGTAAAAGAGACCAGAATCTGTGCTTAAAGAGCTTATCATACTGGCAAGAAAGATCAACATTATAGATAAAATAGTCTGGGTTCCTTGATTGACATCACACAAAGAATGGAGCACTTTACAAAACAATTATCTGTCCTCCTGCTAACTGCTGTTAGGAAACAGAGAACTCATCATCATCTGCATGTTTTCGAAATAGTCTAAGAGCTTGAGGTCAACTTGTAAACAGTTAAACCTATTCACTTTTTAAAATCCTTCAGAGAAAGTCAATAGCCTTTCCTCCTGTTAGATCATCATTCTTATAACTGAACAATGAAGCAAACCAAGTAGATATTCCCTGGTTGAGAAACGATTTTATAGAGAAATTTATATTCAGTGAGGTTTTAATAACACACTATTTCTGTGTAATTGGGAAATTCCTATGGACAGAAATCATCAAGCTCAAGCAGTTATAAATGTCTAAGGTGCACTTCTAAACTCAAGAAAAGCTTATGGATAGATGCAACCCAGGACAGTACAAAAACCTTACTGACTTTGTGCAGATCAATGAATGAGATTCAGACAACAGTACAGCTTTTTACTATTTGGTAGTACTTTAATGATATCCTTTAAAAAATTTTTTTCTTAAGGAGGGAGTTTAAGAAGCCTCAAAGGTACATGGTATCAAATAAACTAATTTAATTTTGTAACTGAGTAATGGTGTCAAATTCCTGGAACAATAGGTATGAAATATCTTGGTTTCTGGACCAAATTTTCTTTTTTCTTGAGTTGGTGTTTCACTCTGTCACCCAGACTGGAGTGCAGAGGCACTCTCCAGGCCACCGCAGCCTCGACCTGCTAGGCTCCGGCGATCCTTCCACCTCAGCCTTCCAAGTAGCCAGAACTAGGTGCGCGCTACCACGCCTGGTTAATTTTTTATTTATTGTAGAGACGAGGTCTCGCCAAGTTGCCCGGGCGGGTCTCGAACCCGTGGGCGCAGGCAATCCACTCGCCTCGACCACCCAAAGTGCTGGGATTACAGGCTCAGCCACCGAGCCCGGCCTGGACCAAATTTTCTAACCAACAAGGTCCCCAAATAAAACACTATTGGAGAAAAGTTCCCTTAAATTTGGGCGTAATCTCCCTCCTTTAGTATGCTTACTCTTATTTATTATTGTTCCTACCGGGTTTTATGATCATATTTTAGCGTGATTATTCTTACCTATTGTTCTTAGTGGTTTTTACCCTCAAGGAATTCCCAGAAAAAGTGCCAGCCCTACCAGAAAAGCATACAGATGCTGTAACTAAGTAGTAGAAGTAGTAGGGTGAAAACTGGGAGAATCCTACCCGAATCTTTATTAACAGACACTATGATGTGGGAAAGACCTTAACTAAAATACAACTCTAGTTCTGCCAATAGTACACGTGAATGCTTAAGATAAAAGTCAATACAAACATCAAAATAATAATCCTAATCCGGCTGGTGGTAAAATGTCTAGCCCAAAGTAAGCCTCTACATTGAACATGCAGATACACAACGATGGCCAGATGCACACTGAGAGTTCTACTAGTCACCACATCCGGCACAGTAACTAAGGCAGGGAAAAACCTGGCTTTTATGAAGGAGCTTCATCAGAAACAGCAGGGCCTCAAGCCAATCTAACTCTGGAGGCACCGACAATCCAAATTCCAGACCAACTCCTGGCCAGTCTAACTTTTATGGTGCCCACTAACTCCACGATAACAATACACAACCTAGCTACAATCAAGCCTTTCCAATTCTCCAAAGCATCTCAAGTCTTACTCGTCCTTCTTAGCTCAAGTCAGAAGCAAAGCGACTGACACAAAGGACAGTCGTCCCAAATCGCTTTTTGTAAGGCTCCACCACGGCCACTTATTAAAAATTCCTAAACTGGGGGCTCAACGCCCCCACCCCATGCCCTTCCTCAATCCTGCCCCGGCCAGTAAGCCTCTGCCTGGGAGCCACTCCGCCCGGAACAAAGCGAGGGGCCCGGGCAGTGGGGGCGAGACGCGCCAGCGGCACTGGAACTGCCACACGGGCGCACAATGAGAAACTACCAACTTCAGAGCGCAGGAACATCCTCAATTGGCAAGAAAGAGGGGCGGCGGCAGGCACGCCCAACTTCAAACTCAGGAAACCTACGGGCTGGCGGCCATCTGGAAAAAAGCCCCCTTCCCAGGGAGAGAAGAAAAAGGCGGAGGAGATCGAATTGCCCACCGGGCCCCGGAGGGGAGCACTGCGCTCAGACTGGCCCCCGCCCCCGAGGCCCGCTCCCCGCCTTCTCTCTGCCTCTGGTTCGCTGCCCCAAGCAGGGCGGCCGGTTACCTTGATGCGCTCCCGGCACTGGGACGGGGTCCGCTCGTAGCCCAGCTCGGCCAGGGCCCGGGACACGCGCTCGTACATGGCTGGCCCAGGGGCCTTGCTGCCGAACACCGTGCCGGCTCCCTCCAGCTGCTGGTACCGCGCCTCCACCAGCCGCTCGTTGCCCCACACTGCGATGAGCGCGTTCGTCTCGGCTGGCGTCCACGACATGCCCCGGCAGGCGGCGGCGGCGGCT
>NW_007247235.1:377897-410271 GCF_000164805.1 Carlito syrichta | reverse complement strand
CTTCGGGATTTTTAGCGGCGAGTTGGCGGGCAGCTCCGAGCCACAGGGCGCAGCCATCTTCCAAGCGGCCGCCGCTGCACCGCCCGGAAGTGACGCGCCCGTACATCCGGCCACCTCGGTCTCCGGGGCTGCCCTCGGGCCTGGCTCGCCTGCCGGCGGGTGGCTACAGGCCGCTGGTGCCGAAGATGCGGTTGCCGGGCGGAGGCCGTCCGCTTCCCCCGGTCTTTCTCCGCGAGCCCTCCCGCGCCGCCCGCCCCGCTCCCGGGGCGAGGGGCGGGGACGAGGCGCACCCGAACCCCGAGCCGAGGAGATTGGCGGGGGCATGAGGGCGCTGGAGTGAGGAACAGATTGGAGCCTTCCCACTTCCTCTCCAATCTCAGCCCCCGGGAGGAGGGGTGAGGCCCGCGAGGGGGCCCGGAGTTAAGGAGGAATTGACCATTTCGCTCGCTCGCTCTCCTGTCTCCCTCCCCTCTGCCCGCTTTCCGTCAAAACTGCCCCCTGGGTGCCGAGGCTGACGTCCTGGGTGGGAACTAGGGAAGCCTACGGAGGGCATATCCAGGAAGGCGCCAAGGCTGCGGGGAGAGCTGTTCTGGGGGAGCCTTTAAACTGCAGATGTGGACCAGGGTAGCGTTTGTGTGCTGTAGCTTTTCAAGACAGCCAGGTTCCTTATTTGAAGAAGAGCAACTCTTTAGTTCCAGTTATGATCTGTTGTTTTTCCATTAGTCCGGATAGGTGTGACCGTTTTTAGAAGAATGAGATGTCTTTATTGCGTTTGTACAGATGTCTAGAGCTTGAACATGTAAAAACTCCTTAGCCCAGCAGAAAAGTTACCAATAGCGTTCGCCGTCCTTCCTGCTTTGAAGTTGCAGAGTTTTCCCAGTGTCGCATACTCTCAGGTGTAAAGAGATTAAAAAGAAGACTGTAATTATAACAACTCTTGTGACCTCTGGTAATTAGTGTATTAGTCACTCTTGACCTTTCCTTAAAATGCCGGAATTTAATGAACAACAGCACACAAATTCAGTACACGGCTGTAAGGTATTTCCAATATTCTTCAAAGCTGAAAATCTTAATTGTTTATCTTGGATCACTAACTCAAAAACCTAAGGGTTTGTTTTTTTTTTCAAAGCAGACTTGTAACTGAGGATGCCGACCAAAGAGTATGAATAAACTTTGCAATATTTAAAAAAGAAAAAAAAGCTGAGGTCAGCCACATTTTTAACTGAGCCCTGCCAGAGAGAATGACAGTGATTGTCTTTGGTTGTCATTGGCAAGTCAAAGGATTAAACAATAGGAATAACAGAGGAGGAGATAATTGTCTTCCTATGTCATATTAAAATGCCACCATAGTTTATAAGTTAACAATATGAAGAAGCCTAAGGAAGTTCTCGAATTTATGATATCCTCCTCTTTTTTTTTTTTCCCTAAGAGAAAGATACTTTCCGACATTGGTAAGAATATGGACTCTTGAGTCAGAATGCCTGGCTTCAAATTCCAGTTCTGAGATGTCAGCCAAGTTACATAACCAAACCTCTCAGTGCTTTAGTTTCTACATCTGTAAAATGAAGTTGACTTCATGACATTGTCAAGAGAAATGAGTTAATACCGCTAAAGTCCTTAGAATGGTGCCTGGTTCACAGTAAACACTGTATGAGGGCTTTAGTAGAATCTCAAACAGCTGTCAGTGCAAAATTCATTTTCATTCAGTCCAACAGTAAATTTTATAATGTCGTAAGGTATTTAGAGTATATGAAAAGGAGAGTCATGCATTAATCATATATTAAGTCAAAGACTTCAAAGAGTTTTAAAACTACCTCTTTAATCCTGCTCTCATTGTCCCAAAGCCCGAAAAAAAATCCATCCTCATATTTCCTGATTCTGAATGATTCACAAATCAACTCTGACTCCTGCAGAAAGACTTCCTAGATAAGGTGGCTTGACTGGGAAGTTTTCTTTCACATAAACTTCTGTTTCCTGTGATATTAATACACCCCTCCACACCTTACTCCCATACCCATTAGTCTGCTTAATGAGAAAATATAGAAACAAAAATAAAATTCCCAGTAACATCCCAAGTTAAAACTAAGCCAGTAATGTAAAAACCATTACTATATAGTATATAGGCACTGCTAAATAGGCAACCAGGATCATGTGTTTGTCATGCTGGCTGTCCATGACTGTTCCTGGATTTTAAGGAATGTGTGAGATGCTTGTTTAAGACTCCATAGTCCAGGCAAAATTTAGGGAATGCCTACTGTGTTTGAAGTAATGTGCTATACTTTCAATTGTGGATATAAATGATGGTCATAAGTATATAAAAATCTGTTTGAGAGACACTGTATGAAATATCTTAAAAATAAAACAATGTGCAAAAGAGAATAAAAAAATACACACGAATCTTCTACCCGCAAACTGTTAACTACTACTTTTAATTGTTATCATCGCCCTTCATTCATTTCCTCCACAATCTGTGTCGAGTGTTCAATTTTCCGGCTTTTCTATAAAGTCTTTCCTGAAGTCATTGGACAGAAGTCCTCTGTCTAATACCTGCTCACACATCCTGGTGCTTCACATGTCTTGTTTTCTGCTTCTAAAACTTAGTTAATTTTTTGCATGCTTTATCACTGTGTTTTATGGCTTGGTGTGCTAGTTCGTTTTATCTTCTTTTTCCTTCACATTCCACATCAAGTCCTGTTTCCTCTACCTCTAAAATAACATTTCCTAAATCTGACCACTTCGCAACCCTCATCCAAGCTTCCATCCTGTCTTTACTGGACAACTGAACTTCCTGCTTGCAGAGTAGCCAAAGTGAACTTGCTTTTTAAAAACTTTTTTCTAGCTGGCCTCAGTGGCTCAGTCTGTAATCCCAGCACTTTGGGAGACTGAGGCAAGTGGATTGCCTAAGGCTGCGGGTTCGAGACCAGCACAGGCAACTTGGTGAGACCTCATCTCCACAATAAATCAAAAAATTTAGCCAGGCACAATAGCGCGCACCTGTAGTTCCAGCTACTTGGAAGTCTTTCCCTCCCTTCCTCATTTCTTCTTTCCTTTTCTCCATGTGAATACAAAATTATTCCAACTCAATCTACTGAAAAGATCATTCTTTCCTTCCCTCTTTTATAATGTTATCTTGGACATACATCAAGTGTCTATATGTGCATGGGTCTGTTTCTGGGTTCTTTATCTATTACATTGGTCTAATTGTCTATCCATTTTTCTAGTTGTGCTACTTGTGGCACTACAAGGATCGCCAGAGCCCAGCAAGTCAATGCTGGGGTGACCATGAGCATGCCACTGCATTCCAGCTTGGGTGACAGAGTGATACACCAACTCAAAACAACAACAACAACAAAAAAACAACCTTTTTTCTTGTGAAATATGCATGTAGAGGAGTACATAAAACATATATTTACAATCGTAAGAATTATTATAAGGCAGATACCACATAACCATCCAAATCAAGAAATAGAATATTGTCCCCCCCAACCCCTTCCCAGTATTAACCTCTATCTCCCTTATAAAGGTGACCACTATTCTGACTTGCCTTTATTTATAGTTTTGTAATTTTATTATGTATTACTGGACACTAGTTTTACCTGGTTTTGAACTTTTTATACATGAAGTTATAGACCAGGTACAGTGGCTCATGCCTGTAATCCCAGCACTTTGGAAGGCCAACACAGGAGAACTGCTTGAGCCTAGGAGTACGAGACCAGGCTAAGCGACATAGGGAGATCTCATCTCTACAAAAAATCAATAAATTAGCCAGGCATGCTGGCACATGCCTGTTGTCCCAGTAACTTAGAAGACTGAGGTGGAAGGATCGCCTGGGCCCAGGGAGTCAAGGCTGTGGTGAGCCATGATCATGCCACTGCACTTCAGTCTGGGCAACAGAGTGAGACACCAACTCAGAAGGGAAGGAGGGAGGGAGGAAGGAAGGAAGGAATGAATTATATAGTATGTAGTCTGTGTCTGACTTCTTTCATTCAATATTATTTTTGAAGTTAAGATTCATATATTCTGTAGTTTATCCATTGTTGTTGCTGTAAAATAGATATATCACATTTTATTTACCCATTCTGCTTAATTCTCGGATTGTCTCTAATTTGGAATATTATGAATGATACTGCTACGAACATTTTTGTACATATCTTCTAGGGTATATGTGCAAGCATTTCTGTAGAGTATTCCTTCTTTCCTTCCTTTCCTCCTTCCCTCGTTCCCTTCTTCCCTCCTCCTCCTTCTTCTTTCTTCCCTCCCTCCCTCTCTCCCTCTCTTCCTCATTTCTTCTTTCCTTTTCTCCATGTGAATACAAAATTATTCCAACTCAATTTACTGAAAAGATCATTCTTTCCTTCCCTCTTTTTTATTGTTATCTTGGACATACATCAAGTGTCTATATGTGCATGGGTCTGTTTCTGGGTTCTTTATTCTATTACATTGGTCTAATTGTCTATGCATTTTTCTAGTTGTGCTGCTTGTGGCAATATCACACCGTCTTAATTACTGTGAGTATATAATAAGTCTTATGTCAAGTAAAGGACATTTGCTTTTCCTCTCTCCTTCCTCAAGAGTGGCTTGCTATTATTGATTCTTACATTCCCATATACATTTTATAATTAGTTTGCCAAGTTTGGCAAACTAGTTTGGCAAATTAGTTTGCCAAGTTCCACAGAAAATTGTGGGTATTTTGAATGGTATTGCATTGAATCTATAGACCAATTTAAGACCTGACATATTTACAATAATCACCCTTACAATCCTTGAAAATGGTATAAACCTTCACTTAGTCTTTAATCTCTCTCAATAAAGTTTTATAATGCACTGCATAAAGTTTGTATACATTTTGTTGGATTTATTCTTAGGTAGCTGATTTTTTAAGTGCTCTTGTAAAAGGTAAAAGGTATCATTTAACATTTTTATTTTCTAAATGTTTTGTTAGTATATAAAAATATAGTTGATTCTAGCATGTTGATTTTGTATCTACTAATCCTGATGGAGTGGTCTATTAAAACTGCAAATCATTGTGCATCATTCCCTTTATCACAATTCACCAATGGCTTTCCTTTGGAATAATATAATCCAAACTCTTTGCCATGACTGTGGTGATTTTAAAACATGTCCACACATCATTTGACAGTCTTCCAAGAAGAAATTGAGTCTATATTCCCTCTCTTTGGATCTGAGTAGGGTTTTGTGACCACTTTGATAAACCAAATGTGACAGAAGTGACACTGTGTGACTTTCAAGGTTACATTTGAAACTATCCTCTAGATTCTGCCAGTTTCTCTTGAAAAACTTGCTCTTAGAACCTTCGTTCACCATGTAAGAAGTTTAACTATCCTAAGAGCACATGGAGAGACCAAAAAGACAGAGAGATAATCAATGAGTCAGAAATGTTTGAGCTTTCAGTTGTTCGCCTAGCCCAGAATCCAGACTGGTGAATGAAGCATTGAGATGACCCCAGCCCCAGCTGCCACCTGATGACAACTACATGAGAGACACTGAGCAAGAGCTGCCTATTTGACCCCCAGGTACCCTTTAGATTCATGAGCAAGATTAATGATAGCTGTGTGTTCTAAGCTACTAACTTTGGGGATGTTTGTTACATCACAATAGATCATTGGAATAATAATCTACAAGGCACTTCTAATTTTGAGTTAGCCTACTGCACCAGCCTCATCTCCCACTTCAAAGACACTGTAGCCATACTGTCCCATCAAACAAAGCTTATTTCTGTTTTGGAGCCTTTGGAGTGTCATGCATCCTTATCTTAGAACACTTTTATTTTAGCTCTTTAAGTGATGGTCTCTTCTTGTACTTTATCTCCTCAAATGTCACCTCTTCTAGAGAGGTCTTCGCTGTCTCTCTATCACCATTACCATTTTATTTTCTCAAAAGCATTTATTTTCAGAAATTGTTTATTTATACATATTAATTTTTCTTTCATGTATTAATTTCCTGTCTTTACCCTCTAGAACATAATCTGTTTGATGTCAAGGATTTTATCTGTTTTGTTCAATTCTAATAGATCCAGCACTTAGAATAATGCCAAACAGATTTTTTTCATCAACCAAGATGGAATAACAGGGACAAGTATACCCTTCTATTTTCAATAATTTTAAAACCAGACAAAATATATGAAACATTGGTTTTCAAGACACAGGGCATCTTACAACAAAGGACAGTGAACACTGAGTGACAGGAAACAAGGTGAGTCCTATAGTTGCACATGCTTACTATGTGGAAAGTGATTCCAAACTATGGCATAGGGAGGAGAATCCCCAGAGGAGTTCTGTAGTCTCCCTGAGTTGAGAGTCCAGAGTGGCCAAGGCAGCTAGAGTTTGTAGAGCAGAGTAGCAGAGAAAAAATAGTAAACAAAGAGAAAACCTCTGAAGTCTGCAAAAGAATTCCCTCAGCTCTTCAACTGAGCACTTATCAGTATATGTGTGTGACAGAACATCCCAAGATCAAGGAAGAATCATCTAAAATAATTAAAGGGAAGAATACTTGGGGTTCATACCACCTAGCAATAAAAAGACATGAACTACTGACATACAAAGTGGTAATAATTTATGTTCCCACCAGTCAAGTTAGACATCCTCATAGGTCAAGGGGCATTAGGTAGAGTAAAAGAGGTTTTGCCCCAGAAATAGACTCATATAAATGTGATCCATTGATTTTCAGCAATGCTGTGAAGGAAATTCAATGCGGAAAGAATAATCTTCTCAAAAAATGGTGCTGGGACAATTTAATATCCATATCCAAGGGGTAGACCTAGATCCACCCTTACACCATATCCAAAGTCAACTCAAAATAGCTTCTAAGCCTAAATGTAAAACCTAAAATTATAAAACTTCTCAAAGAAGAAAATAGGATAAAATCTTTGTGGCCTTGGATTAGGCAAAGATATTTTAGATCTGACACCAAAAGCACAACCTATAGAAGAAAAACATGATAAACTGAACTTCATTAAAATTGAGAACTTCTGCTTCTTGAAACACAATGGTAAGAGAAAAAGACAGACCACAAACTTGGAAAAACCATTTGTAAACCACATATCTGATAAAGTACTTGCACCCAAAACATACATAGAAATTTCAAAACTCAATAATAAGAAAACAACTCAATTTTAAAAAATGATTTTAATATGCATGTTATAAAAGAAGATATATAGATGGCAAATAAGTACATGAAAAGTATTGATCGTGGGAAAAATGCAAGTTAAAACTAAAATGAGATACCACTACACATGTATTAGAATGTCTAATATTAAAAACACTAACCATACTAACTGGTGAGGATTCGGATCAACTGGAACTTTCACACAGTGCTAGTAGTATAAAATGTACAGCCACTTTGGAAGACAGTTTGACAGTTTTTTAAAAAGTTAAACACATGTCTGCCATATACCCAGTCATACAACCCATTGGTATTTTCCCAAGAAAAATGAAAGCATATGTCCATTCAAATACATACATGAATATTCATTGCAGCTTTATTTGTAACAGTCAAAACCTGGAAACAAACCAAACATTCATCAACAAAAGAATGGATAAACAAATTGCGTTATTGTCCATATAATGTAATACCACCTAGCAATAAAAAGACATGAGCTACTGACATACAAAGTGTGTTATAAAGAAGAAGGAAAAAGCCGGGCTCAGTGGCTCAGCCTGTAATCCCACGCCTTTGGGAGGCTGAGGTGAGTGGATTGCCTGAGCCCGCGGGTTCGAGACCCACCTGGGCAGCGAGACCTCATCTCTACAATAAATCAAAAAATTAGCCGGGGGTGGTAGCGCGCACCTGTAATTCCGGCTACTTGGAAGGCTGAGGCGGAAGGATCGCCGGAGCCCAGTAGGCAAGGCTGCGGTGGCCGGGAGCGGCCACTGCACTCCAGTCTGGATGACCGAGTGAGACTCCAACTCAAAAAAAAAAAAAAAAAGAAGAAGGAATGAACTATTGATATGTGCAACAATGATGATTCTCAAAATAATTATGCTGAGTGAAAGAAGTTATACCTGCTCCCCAAAATAGTATATGCTGCATGAGTCAATTTATATAAAATTATAGAAAATGCAAATTAATCTGTGATAACAAAAAGTAGTTTCCTGGGAAAGGTGTGGAGACAGAGAAGTCAGAATTAAGAGGGAGAGATTACAAAAATGTACAAGGAAACTTTTGGGGTGATGGATATCTTTTCTTGATTGTAGTGATGCTTTCACAGGTGTTTGCATGTCATAAATTATCACATTGTACACTTTAAATATATACAGTTTGTTGTATGTTAATTATGTCTCAATAAAGCTACTATAAAAAATATTTCCAGGCAATAGTAAGCACTCAATAAACATTTATTAACCAGCCGTTGACTTTCTAGGACTGTGTTTTGTAGCAGTTAAGGATTGATTATTCTGGGCCGGGCTCGGTGGCTCAGCCTGTAATCCCGCGCCTTTGGGAGGCTGAGGTGAGTGGATTGCCTGAGCCCGCCTGGGCAGCGAGACCTCATTTCTACAATAAATCAAAAAATTAGCCGGGCGTGGTAGTGCATGCCTGTAGTTCCAGCTACTTGGAAGGCTGAGGCGGAAGGATCGCTGGAGCCCAGCAGGTAGAGGCTGTGGTGGCCAGGAGCGGCCACTGCACTCCAGTCTGGGCGACAGAGTGAGACTCCAATCCCCCCCCCAAAAAAAAAAAGAGGATTGATTATTCTGTACATGTTTATGTAATACCTAGCAAAACACCATGTTGCAATAAGTGTTCAATAAATGTTATTTTATGAATATTATCACCAAACATATATTACACATTCATTATATTAATATCATTTAAGTGGGACTAAAAATAGTATATTTTTCCTGAAAAAATGTTTAACTTCATTAGCAATCCAAGAAATACAAATTAAAATACTGAAATCCTATTTTTAATCTTTCAAATTGCAAATAATTTTAAATGATGGCATAAGCATGAGTGATTTTATATTCAAAAGAAAAAAAAAGCTATTTCAACTTCTGAAGCATGTTATAATAACTATTTGACAAGAAATTAAGAAAATAGGTTCTCTTTTCTACTCCGCTAGTAAGAATGTAAACTGAGAAAAGTTTTTTATTTTATTTATTTTTATTTTTTATATTTTGAGTTGGAGTCTCACTCTGTCGCCCTGACTGGAGTGCAGTGGCCGCTCCTGGCCACCACAGCCTCGCCTGCTGGGCTCTGGCGATCCTTCCGCCTCAGCCTTCCAAGTAGCCGGAATTACAGACATGCCTACCACGCCCGGCTAATTTTTTGATTTATTGTAGAGATGAAGTATTGCTGCCCAGGCGGGTCTCGAACCTGCGGGCTCAGGCAATCCAGTCACCTCAGCCTCTCAAAGGCACGGGATTACAGGCTGAGCCACCGAGCCCAGCGGGAAAAGTTTTTTATAGGACAATATTAATAAATGTCAAAAGTTTCAAAAACATAAAAACCTTTTGATCAAAAAATTTTATGTCTAGAAATGTATGCTAAGAAAATAAGATTGCACACAAAGATTTAGTTTCAAGATTGTTTATCACTGCATTGTTTACAATATCAAAAATTAGAATTGGCCTACAAAGCCAGTAGTAAGAGACTGGTTAATAAACACTGCTATATTCGTTCCATGAACTATTTTTCTGACATAGAAATGGTATAGTAATTTAGAGAGATGTTCACAATATTTTTTGTTACTCAAAAATAACAGCCTTGGCCAAGCTCAGTGGCTCACGCCAATAATCCCAGCACTTTGGGAGGCCGAGGTGAGAGGATGGCCTGAGAGCACAGGTTCGAGACCAGCCTGGGCAACTTGGTGAGACCTCATCTCAACAATAAATCAAAAAATTAGCTGGACATGGTGGCACATGCCTGTAGTTCCCTGCTACTTGGAAGAATAAGACGGAAGGATCACCTGGGCCCAGCAGGTCGAGACCGTGTTGGCCGTGAGCATGTCACTGTACTCCAGCCAGGGCAACAGAGTGAGACACTGACTCAAAAAAAAAAAAAAAAAAAAGGCTTGTTTAAATGAGACACTGTGGCATACATCTGTAGTTTCTCCCTACTCTTGAGGCTGAGGCAGGAGGATTGCTTGAGCACAGGAGTTTTGATAACATAGTGAGACCCATTTCTATACAGTAATAATGATGAAAATAATAGCAGTAATAATTTTGTTAAGAGAATGAAAAGGCAAACCACAAACTAGAATAAAATATTTGCGAAACACTGATCTGATAAAGGATTTGTATCCCAAGTATACAAAGAACTCTTAAAATTCAACAATAAGAAAACGAACAACCCAATTTTTTTAAATGTACAAAAGATTTGAACAAAGAAGATATACAGGTGAAAATATGTTATGAAAAGATGTCATTAGGGAATAGCATATTGAAACAACAATGAGATACCACTACATGTCTATTAGAATAACTAAAATGCAAAACACTGACAATACCAACTCACATCATTGCTAGTGGAAATGCAAAGTGTACAACCACTTACAAAGCTAAACATAGTCTTGCCGTATGATCCAGCATTTGTGCTTATGTCCATCCAAAGCTTGTATAACAGCTTTATTCATAATTACCCAAACCAGAAAGCAATGAAGACGCCCTTCAACAGGCGGATGCGTGTACAAACTGTGGTACAGCCCAGCCATAGTCACATGATGGAATATTATTCCATAAAAGGAACTGATCCCTCAAGCTATAGAAAAGACATGCAAAAAACCTTAAAGGAATATTCCTAGGTGAAATAAGCCAGTCTGAAAGGGCTATATACTGTATGTTTCCTACTATATGACATTCTGGAAGAGGCAAAACTATAAAGACAGTAAAAAAAAAAAAATCAGTGGTTGCCATTAGGAAGGAGAGAGGGATGAATAAGTGGAGCACAGGGGATTTTTAGAGCAGTAAAACTCATCTGTATGATACTGTAACGGTAGCGAGGTAACATTATACATGTGATAAACTCCATAGAACTATACAACCCAAAGAGTGAGCCTTAATGTAGACTGGACTTTAGTTAATAGCAATGTGTCAATATCGCCTCATCAATTGTAACAAAGATTGTACACTAAAGCAAGATGTTAATAATAGAGGAAACTGTGCATGAGATAGGAGGGGGCTCTGTGCTTTCTGCTCAATTTTTCTGAAAATCCAAAACTGCTCTAAGAAATAAAGCCTATTACTTGAAAAAATATAGGCTTACATTCATTGATTCTAAAAGGGCTGAGATAAATATGCAACTGATTTTAATACTGATTATATTGAATGATGGTTTTCTTTCTTTTTTTTGTTGTTTATCTTTGCTTTCTGGCAAAGAAACAAATGATTTGTGAATTTTTTTTTTTTTGAGTCGGAGTCCCTGTATTTTTGTTTGTTTGTTTGAGTTGTAGTCTCTCTTACCCAGGCTGGAGTGCAGTGGCACAATCATGATTCACAAGTTTCGACCTGGGCTTCGGTGATCTTTTTATCTCAGCCTCCCAAATAGCTGGAAAGCTGAGACTACAGGCACGAGCCACCATACCGATCAAATTTTTTTTTTTATTTTAATAGACAAGGTCTTGTTATGTTGTCCAGGCTAATCTTGAACTCCTGGGCTCAAACAATCCTCCCACCTTGGCCTCCCAAAGTACTGGGATTACAGGTGTGAGCTACCATGCCCAGCTTTACATTTACATTTTCTCTGATAATTTTTAGCTCTTACATTTAGGTGTACAATATATTTTGAGTTAATGTTTGTGTAGGGTGTGAGAAAAAGATACAGCTTTAAAAATTTTTTTTTTTTGCATCTGGATTTCTAGCTGTCTTAGCACTGTTTATGGAAAAAGACTATTCTTTCTTAATTGAATTGTCTTTATTCCATTGTGAAATATCAATTGATCGTAAATGTGAGAGTTTATTTTGGTTATTCTAGGTCCCTTGGGTCGCTTGCATTGCATATGAATTTTAGTGTTAGCGTATTAATGTATGTATCGCATATGAATTTTAGTGTCAGCATATTAATTTATGCAAAAAAGACAGCAAGGATTTTGATAGAGATTATATGGTTTGATGGAGATCTTCTGTGGTTTGAATGTGTATCCTCCCCAAAATCCATATGTTAGAACCTAAGGTCTGATGTGATAATATTAAGAAGTAGTGCCTTTATGAGGTCATTAAGTCATGAGGGTTCTGATTCATGATTAGTACCCTTATAAAAGGGCTGGAGGGAACTAGCTGGGTTCTTTTGCCCTTCTGCCTTCCACCATGTAAAGCCACAGTCATTCAGAGCCTCTGCCATGTGAGGATGCTGCAACAAGGTGCCATTTGGAAACAGAGAGCAACCCTGACAGACACCGAATCTACTGACACCTTGATTTTGGATTTCCTATCCTTCAGAACTATAAGGAAAAAATTTTATATTCTGGTGTGTGTGTGTGTGTGTGTGTGTGTGTGTGTGTGTGTGTGTATGTGTGTGTGTGTGTGTGTGTGTGTGTGTGTGTGTGCAGCCTTTTGGAATTTTTAAAATATTTTTTGTTTTATTCTAGAATCGGGGGTACATGTGAAGGCTTGTTACTTACGTATCTTGTGTGATGGCAAAGTTTGGGTTTCTAATGAGCTTACCCTCTCCCCACCCCCAGTGGCGAGCGTGATACCTGAAGGGTGGTTTTGCATCCCTTATATCCCTCCCTCTCTCCCCCACCTTTAGCAGTGCACACTGTCTGTGGTTCTCATCCTTGGCCTGTGTGTGCCCAGTGTTTAGTACCCACTTATGAGTGAGAACATGAGGTATTCAGTTTTCTGCTTGTGATAATTCACTTAGAATGATGGCCTCCAGCAGCATCCACATTGCTGCAAATGACATGATTTGTTCTTTTTTATGGCTTCATAGCTCAAAATGGGAAATTGTGTCCCATTTTCTCTATCCAGTCCACCATCAATGGGCACTTGGGTTGGTTCCTTGTTTTTGCTATTGTGAATAGTTCTGCAATAAATATATGAGTGTGGGTATCTTTTTGATAGGATGATTTGTGCTTCTTTGGGTATATACCTGGAAGTGGAATTACTAGATTGACTGCTAGATCTATTTGCATTTCTCTGAGAAATCACTAAACTGCTTTTCATAGGGCCTGGACTAGCTTACATTCCCATCAACGTGTACAAGTTCCCTTTTCTCCACAGCTTCAACAACATCTGCTGGTTTTTTTACTTTTAAATAATAGCCATTATGACTGGTATGAGATGGTATCTCACAGTAGTTTTTATTTGAATTTCTCTGATGATTAGTGATGTTGAACTTTTTTTCATGTTCTTTGGTCACTTCGGTGTCTTCCATTGAGAAGTGTCTGTTCATGTGCTTTGCTCATTTTTTAATGGAGTTGTTTTTTTTTTTTTCCTGTCGGTTCATTTGAGTTCCTTATAGATTCTGAATATTAGAACTTTGTCAGATGCATAGTTTACAAATATTTTCTCCCATTCTGTGGGTTGTCTCTTTAATCTTTACTCTTTACTCTTACTTGATGGTTTCTTTTGTTGTGCAGGAACTTTTAAACTTGATAGAGTCCCACCTGTCTATATTAGTTTTTACGTCATTTGTTTTTGAGAACTTGGACATGAATTTATTGCCTAGGCTGATGTCCAGGAGAGAGTTCTCTAGGTTTTCTTCTAATATTTTTATAGTTTGAAGTCTTATGTTTAAGTTCTTGATCTATTTTGAGTTAATTTCTGTATATGGCAATAGATAGGAGTTCAGTTTCATTCTTCTGCATATAGTTAGCCAATTTTCTCAGTATCAATTTTTGAACAGGTTGTTCTTTCCCCCAGTGTTTTTTTTGTTTTTTTTTGTCAGCTTTGTCAAAGATAAGTTGGTTGTAGGTCAGTGGTTTATTTCTGTGTTTTCTATCCTTTTCCATCGGGCTATGTGTCTATTTTTGTACCAGTACCATGCTGTTTTGGTTAATGTAACCTTGTAGTAAAGTTTGAAGTCTGGGAGTGTGATGCCACTGGCTTTGTTCATTTTGCTTAAGATTGTTAAGGTTATTCGGACTCTTTTTTGCTTTCATGTGAATTTCAATATTGTCTTTTCTAGGTCTGTGAAAAATGCTGCTGGTAGTTTTGTAGGTATTATGTTGAAACTGTAAATTGCTTGGGGTAGTATGGACATCTTAACGATATTGATTCTTCCAATCTATGAGCATTGAACGTTTTTCCATTTGTTTGTGTCAACTTTGATTTCTTTAAGCTGACTTTTGTATTTCTCATTGTAAAGATCTTTTACCTTTTTAATTAGATGTACTCCAAGGTATTTTATTTTATTTTATTTTATTTTATTTTAGTGTGTTGGGGGACAGGAGGGGCCTTGTGAATGGGATTGCTTTTTATTTGTTTCTTAGCCTGTTTGTTGTTGGTGCATAGAAATGCAACTAATTTTTTTAGCATTTATTTTATATCCTGAGACTTTACTGAGGTAATTTATCAGTGCTAGGAATCTTTTGTTGTAAACTTTTGGACTTTCTAGGTATAGAATCATATTGTTTGTGAAGAGAGAAAATTTAACTTTATCTTTTTCTACTTGGATACCTCTAATTTCTTTCTGTTGCCTGATTGCTTGGGCTAGGACTTCTAGCAGTATATTAAACAGGAGTGATATATTTCTATTCTTACAAATTTCCGAGTCTGTGGTATTTTGTTGTAACAGCACAACCAGATTGAAATACAATTTAACAATATTAAGTCTTCCAATCAGTGAACATAGAATATCTTTTCATATACTGAAGTCTTCTTTAATTCCCTTCAACAATTTTTGTGGTTTTCAGAGTATAAGTTTTTTTTTGTTTGTTTGTTTGTTTGAGTTGGAGTCTCACTCAGTTGCCCAGACTGGAGTGCAGTGCCCGCTCCCAGCCACTGCAGCCTCGCCTGCTGGGCTCCGGTGATCCTTCCGCCTCAGCCTTCCGAGTAGCCGAAATTACAGGCATGTGCTACCACGCCCGGCTGATTTTTTGATTTATTGTAGAGATGAGGTCTCGCTGCCCAGGTGGGTCTCGAACCCGCGGGCACAGGCAATCCACTCACCTCAGCCTCCCAAAGGCGCGGGATTACAGGGTGAGTCACTGAGCCCGGCTGATTATAAGTTTTGAACTTCATTAATTAAATATTTTCTGAAGTATTTTACCCTTTTTGATGTTACTGTAAATGAAATTCTTCTCTTGACTTTATTTTCAGAGTGTTCATTGCTAGTGTACAGAAATACTATTGATGTACATACTTGATCTTGTAGCCTGCAACCTTGTTGAACTTGTGTATTCTAAAATTTTTAAGTTAATTTCTTATGATTTTTTTATATAAAAAGTTATATCATCTAGGAGATACAGATAGTTTTACTTCTTTCTTTTCAATCTTTATGCCCTTTACTTCATTGTCTTGCTTAATTATCCGAACTAGAACCTTCAAGACGATATTGAATAGAAATAGAAAGAGCAGACATCCTTGTCTTATTTCTGATCTTAGGTGTATAAGCATCTGTGACATAAGTAACTCCACCTTAGAAAAAGACTTCATCTTAAGTTTTATCTTATTTATTTTTTTTATTTTGAGTCTGTTGCCCAGGCTGGAGTGCAGTGGCACCATCACAGCTCAATGCAGCCTCAGCCTACTAGACTCAAGTCAGTCCTTTTTTTGTCTCAGCATCCCGAATAGTGGAGACTACAGGCATGTGCCACCACACCTGGATAATTTTTTTTTTTTTAATTTTTGAAGAGACAAGGTCTCACTATGTTGTCTAGGCTGGTCTCGAACTCTCAAGCAATCCTCCTGCCTAGGCCTCCCAAAGTAATGGGATTACAGGCATGAGCCTCTGCACCTGGCCCCATCTTACATTTTAAATGGTATCATGTCACCTGGGACCAGATATTGTGCCTAAATAATAAAAACTGCATCCAAATAGATAGGGATATAACCAAGCACACGCTTACACTATCAGTTCTCACCAGAGGATTTTGTGGCCATAAAAAGAGCACGACTTCACCAGTTGGAGATGGCCACCTTGACAGACACTTTCTTGGCTGTCACTCAAGATAAGCACCTGACATCTGCCACTGAAGGCTCTGACCACATCAAAGACTACCTGGCAAGACTCACTGATGTGCCACCAGAGCCAGCCCAGGAAAATTTCTTCTGCTCACCTCACTTTCCCTGGACTGGTTTGTTAAGACTTTCTCCTATCCCTTTTCTGTTGATGCTGAATGTTACCTGGTTTGTTGTGGAATGATTAATCTATAATATTTATATATTGATTAATTATACTATTTTTTTTTGAGTAGGAGTCTCGTTCCGTTGCTCAGGCTGGAGTGCAGTGGCACTCTCATGGCCACCCCAGCATCGACCTGCTGGACTCTAGTGATCCTTCCACCTCAGTCTTCCAAGCAGCCGGAACTGCAGGCGTGCACTACCATGCCTGGCTAATTTTTGATTTGCTGTAGAGACAGGTCTCGCCAAGTTGCCAGGTGGTCTCTAACCCACAGGCTCAGGCAATCCACTCAACTCAACCTCCCAAAGTGCTGGGATTACAGGCTAAGCCCCCCAGGCTTGATTAAGTACACTATTATGTATTGTTTTCAATATTGAATGACTTGTGAAGTGGTGTTAAGCCTTTGTGCCCATGGATTTGACTACTGAGGGAAAGAGAAGGTACTAAGGAGAATTGCCTTCTTGGGAACTCCATGCAGCTTGTGGCTTTTGTGATTAAGATAGCATCAGTAAAAGTCTGACACTGTGGAAAGACACAAACTGCATAGACCTGGTTATCTCTGACCTTGTACTAGTCAGGTTATTAGGGAGACAGCATTCAGTATTTTGCTTTTAAGAATGATATCAGCTGTAGGATTTTTGTATGTCCTTTAGCAGTTTTAGGGAATTCTATATTATGCCTAGTTCATTAAGATTTTTAAGTGAAGAAATACTGGGATGTGGGAGCTCATCAAATGCTTTTTCAGCCTCTATTGAGATAATTGTGTGATTTTTGTCCTTGATTCTATTGATACTATATAGTGAATTACATTAAATAACTTTCAGATGTTCAACTAACTTTGCATTTTGGGAACAAATCCCACTTGGCCATAGTATATAATTCATTTTATATGTTGCTAGAATTGGTTTATTAGCAATTTGTTGGAAATTTTTACATCTCTGTTTATACCTCTTAGGATTCACTAATTGCCAACTGATTATTCTGTTGTTTTCTACAGTGATCTGGGGCACAAATTGCTCCATAGTCTGATCCAATAAAATGTAAGTCCCTTTGCAGGAGTAGCTTTTGAGGACACTTTTTGACTTTTTGAGGTTTGTTTTGACCTCAGGAAAGTTGCTCTTGGTTATCTCTTCCCCTGGTTCTTTCTAGTAAAGTAGCTAGCCTACAGCAGAAGCTTATTGTTTTTGTGAAACTACTAGCCTCCTTTTAATTACCATGGCAGACTCCATTGTTTTCAAAAGTGCCCTTAGGCTTGAACTTCCCCACACTCCGTTCCAAATAATGTCAGTTCCCTTGGGGAAAATGTTGGCACTCTGTTCCTATAGCCGACTTCTCCCCAGGGCAAAATCTTTGTACTACTCCTTCAGAGTTGGTGGCACAGACAGTGGCTTGCTTGTTTCTGAGTGACTTGCCTCTGCAGGGCATTTCCTGGAGGTGGTCAGTAGCTGGTCTTCTTGTCTTGCCTCTCCCCAGGTGGAAATTTTGCCCTATGAGTAAACTTGGGTTAGGGTGATTGAGGCCCCAGTATTATCCACCTGCCACACTTGGGTAGATTATCTGACCTATAATGGGAGCTTGGTGAAGAAAGACAGTTCCCCAAATTCTTGGTAGTGCCTTCCTGGAATTTTGCCTCTGAAACACAGACTTAGGGGTATGAGAAACACTGGTGGCCTACCTCTCATGGGGAGATAGCATAATCCTTGACTGGTAGCTAGGGGAAGAGGAAGAGAAAGCCCTGTCTTCATAGTTATAGCTACCCAGAGTGAACTACCCTGCTGAGCAGAGAGAGTAGGCAAGAGAGTGAACAGATAATGGCTTAAGTGCCACAGAATCTCCCTGTTCTTACTGAGATTTAGTAGATTTTTCAAGTACATGTTTATTCATATACTGTATGCCAATTTCCAGGGACTTTAAAAGGTTATTGTTGTTTTGGGAAATAATTTTACCAGATATGGCTGTTTTATTGGGGAGAGAGTCTTTGGAGCTCATCATATTGCCATTCCAGAAGAAGTAATCCTCATTCTTCCCTTCTAAGCAAAACTTCTCAAAAGTTATCTGTACTTCATGTTCAATTCCTGCCTCCTCTGCACCCCCAAATTCTTTATTGAACCAACAACTCCAATCAGGCTTTGGCTCTCCATGAACCTAATGGCTCCTGTCAAGGTCACCAATGCCTTCCATATTGCTAAATCCAATAGTCAAATCTCATTTTTCTCTTACTTGACCTGCCAGCAGTATTTGACACAGTTGATTTCACCCTTCCTCCTTGACATACTGTCTACTTTGTTTTTTAGGACATTATTTTTCCTTCTCAGTCTCTTTTGCTGGTGTCTCAGAATCAGTTCTTAGATCTCTTCACCTTTTTACCTATGCGTACTTCTTTAATGAGCTCAATCATCTGGTTCTCAATAATCATTCATATGCTGATGGTTTCCAAATATATATCTCCACATCAAGTCTTCCTTCCACACTACACACTCATATAATACATCACCTACCAGTAATCTTCACATTACCTAATAGGCTTCTCAAACTATATGTACCTGATTTTCTTTTCCAACCTGTTCCTTCCAATCTTCCCCGTCATTCCAGCTGCTCAGACCAAAAACCATGAAGTTGTCATTGACTCTTTCTCACTCTATGTCCAGTACGTCAGCAAATTCTGCTAGCTCTACCTTCAAAATTTATTCTCAAATGGCCTTCTCATAACTTTCACTGCAGTACCAAGTCCCCACTATCTCTAGCTTAAATTATTTTGAGAGCCACCTAAGTGGTCCTTCTGCTTCCACCCTTCCCTCACTTCAGTCTACTTTCAACCAAATAGACAGAATAATTTAGTTTCCTTTTTTTTTTTTTTTTAGTTGGGGTGTCACTCTGTCACCCAGGCTGGAGTATAGTGGCATGAGCAGGGTTCCCCACAGCCTCAACCTCCTGGACTTACTTCAGCTTTCCAAGTAGTTGAAACTACAGGTATGCACCACCACACCTGGCTAATTTTTTTTTCTTTTTTGTACAGACAAGGTCTTGCTATGTTGCCCAGGCTGGTCTCAATCTCCTGAATTCAAACAATCCTCCTGCCTTGGCCTTCCAAAGTGCTGAGATTACAGGCATGAGCTCCCATACCCAGCCTCTGGATCCTTTTCTGGCCCCATCTCGTATTGACATGGTCCATGGAACACACGACTGCTCTCTTACTCACCGGTGAAATCCAAGAGGCAGGGAACTGGGAGGAAAGAAATTTAGTTCTGAATTCAGAGTAAAAGGAGACAAGCCAGTATAGATACCAAGGCCAGCTCAGCTCCTCAGATTTTACAGTCTGTATTTATAAGTATTAGCTGGGCTCGGTGGCTCAGCCTGTAATCCCGCGCCTTGGGAGGCTGGGGTGAGTGGATTGCCTGAGCCCGCGGGTTTGAGACCCACCTGGGCAACTTGGCGAGACCTCATCTCTACAATAAATCAAAAAATTAGCCAGGCGTGGTAGCTCGCACCTGTAATTCCTGCTACTCGGAAGGCTGAGGCAGAAGGATCGCCGGAACCCAGCAGATCCAGGCTGCAGTGGCCGGAAGCAGCCACTGCACCCTAGTCTGGGCGACAGAGCGAGACTCCAACTCAAAAACAAACAAACAAACAAACAAAAAAACATAAGTATTGGAGTTTGCTATTGATTAACATCAAACTACATGATGAACAAATCATTTTGTAAAATTTCAGTTTTGATTACGTTTCACCAATTACAACATTCACTGTCTACACAGTGAGCTTATCTTAACATCAATTGTTTAGTTACCGGCAAATTTGGCAAACTCAAAGTAGGCAGAAAAGAAATGAAAGAAATATCTAGAGCTTAGATGCCTCTATTTAACCCTATAGTTGTAGGTTAGCCATTTGAGTTCTGAAATTTCCTACTTTTAACTTGCCTGTCAGCTTTAAAATGTGCACACAATAGACCTTAACATGTAAACAGCCAGAGTTTCAGAAAGCCTGACATGCTTTTGAACTTTTTTTAGGCTACCAGCAGCACAAAGATATCAAAATGAAAGTACATGTGTGCACAACATTCATTGGTAAAGTTTTTTTGATTTTTTTTTTTTTTTTGAGTTGGAGTCTCATTCTGTCACCTAGACTGGAATGCAGTGGCCACTCCCGGCCACCGCAGCCTTGACCTGTTGGGCTCCGGCGATCCTTCCGCCTCAGCCTTCCAAGTAGCCGGAATTACAGGCATGTGCTACCACACCCAGCTGATTTTTTGATTTATTGTACAGATGAGGTCTTGCTGCCCAGGCGGGTCTCGAATCCGTGGGATCAGGCAATCCACTCACCTCAGCCTCCCAAAGGCGCAGGATTACAGGCTGAGCCACCGAGCCCGGCTGTTTTTTGGGGTTTTTTTGAGTTGGAGTCTCACTCTGTCGCCCAGACTGGAGTGCAGTGGCCACTCCTGGCCACCACAGCCTTGAGCTGCTGAGCTCCAGTGATCATTCCACCTCAGCCTTCCAAGTAGCTGGAACTACAGGCGCGCGCTATCACGCCCGGCTAATTTTTGTTTTATTGTAGAGATGAGGTCTCACCAAGTTGCCCAGGCAGGTCTCGAACCCCCAGGCTCAGGCAATTCACTCACCTCAGCCTCCCAAGGAGTGGGTTGGTAAAGTTTTTCAAGAAGTAGTAACCAAAACCCAGGGGGTACATACAAAAAGATGTCCTATAAGCAACTCTTAAAGAAGGGGAGATGTGCATCAATCAAATTTTCAAAATGTAGCATGTCTCACAAAACAAACCAGCCGGCTTTCAAATACAAACAAAAGGATATCCCCAAAGCACTAATGGATTAGTTCAATGTTCCTCTGGTGCCTACAAATTAGCCCCCAAGGAGCCCCAATGAGAAACCATCCCCTACCCCCCCCCGGTTTATGTTCTGGTTTGGCTTACCAAAAAGCACATTTGTTTTACAAAATCGGTACCTGGCAAGACTCCTTTCTTACCAGCTCATCTGAGGTTGGTTCTGGTTGGTGAGACCCTTCCTTGGAGAGTCCCTAGAGCACAAGAGCATCTCAGTTGGAAGATTCTATTGACCATGTTGGGTGCCAAATTATATTGTGCATGGAACACACAGCTGCTCTCTTGCTCACCAATGAAACTCCAGAGGCGGGAATTGAGAGGAAAGAAGTTTATTTCCAAACTTGGAGTTAAGGATCCAAGCCAGTATAGATAACAAGGCCAGTTCAGCTCCTCAGATTTTATGGTCTGTATTTACAAGCATAAGCACTGAGGTTTGCTATTGATTAACAACAAGCTATGTGATTTACAAAGAAGTTTGTTAAATTTCAGTTTCAATTACATCTTATCAATTACAACATTCACTGCCTACATATTTTTAGCACCTATAACCAGAACCTGTAATTTTAGTTTATCAGTAACTCTAAGTAAAAGTGCTAGTAGAACTTACTACAAAGTGGAACATACATCATTAACCAATGGGTACAACAACACAAAAGTGTATTGGTGAACGTTTCATGGTTAGTATAATTACATTTCTAACCTTAACTATTGCTCACAGGGATGAATAATGACCTATTTTACTAACTATGTGACTACAACCATGAAGTCTGTGACTCATTCTGTTTCAGGGAGGGAAAAGATAATCTTATGATTTTAAGGAATGTGGGTGAGTGCTGGGCAGTACCTCTAAATTATCCAACATTATTAGTAATAGAGTGTTACTTTAAGAGGTTCTCTTCAACACTATTGCTGTCTCCTTTGCTCCAGCCACCTTGGCCTCTTTGTTATTTCTGAATATATAAAGCACACGTCTGCTTCAAGGCTTTTCCACCTGCCATACCTTTTGCCTGGAACATCCTTTCCCCAAATGTCCACGTGGTTTATTACCTCATCAGGACCTCTATCAAATCTACTTCCCTTCTGGTCTAAAATTCTGCAACTAGAGAATCATCCCCATGGACTTTCTTTTCAACATCAAATAAACTCAGAAAGGAGAACACACTAAATCATTATCAGACATAAATGCCTTAGCATTAAGAGCTTATGATATTGTTTTTTCCATTCAGATAGCTGATTGAGAGTACAGCAAGAATAGTATTCTGATAAGTTTTCAGTGGTGCTCCCTTAATGAGGCTTAAGAGTGAAAAGCAGGAGTGCATGACCCTGGGCCTCGACTTCACCTGCTTAGTGCCTGGGGTATAAGGAAGGCCTTTAGAGTATAGGGCAGCTCAGAAAAGGAAAGTGGAGAGGACATGAAAACCACTCTGCCCTTTCCAAGATCTGTACACCCCACCACATTAGCACAGGGAAAATAAAGCAGACCTTCTAGGAGAGGTATGCATGACCCAAATCTTTTGAAGAAAAGATATAACTAGGAAATGGATTAAAATGTATCAAAAGTACATGAGATTGGCCACACAAATTGGGAGGGGCAAGTGTTAGTGTTATTTATTCTGCTACTATGTAACAAAAACACATTGTAAATTAAGATTTTACAAAGTCAAAACAAAGTAAAACTACTGGTATTTGTGTAATGAAGAATTACCATTATCTAAAGAAAGATCTAACCTTTGATTCCAATTCTGAGAACTTCTCTCTAATCCTTTGAAATTTCCTGAGTGATAGGAGTTGAGCTCAGCCTGACCTCCAAGGGAAAGAGTATGGCTAGAAATTGAGTTCAGTCACACAGAGAATGACTCGATCCACCGTGCCTAGCTACTGAAGCTTCCATAAAGAGTCTGGACACCAAGACTAGAATGAGCATCTTGGGCTGGCACACATCTCTCTTGAGGACACAAAACTTGGAACACTGTTAGTTCTAGATTCTGCCACATGTGTCTCTTCCTTTGGCTGTCTTTAACTCATATCCTTTCATTGCAGTAAAACTGTCAGCTGCAAATTCTGTGAGTTGTTCTAGAAAATTATTGAAACTGAAGATGATCATGGAAATCTCCTTTTGTAATCAGTTGGTCTGTAGTGAGTGAATTTTGCATATGACAAATAAGATTAACCATATTTTATTTAATTGAATTATCATGTTCTCCTCATACTAACAGACTTCCCAGGGGAGGAGAGAATTAGTTTACCTCAGAAAAACCAAAACTGGGTATCTAAGAAAAATTTAGTTCAACGACTTCAAGAAACCTTGTCCCAGGACTGCTATTCAAGTACTGTACTACTAATATGTGCAAGTCCTTGTGTGCGTTGAAAGACAACAGGCCCACAAAACAAATGGAAAACGGCAAATGTACAAATAGCCAGTTTTGAGAAAAGCAAATATAATTGGCTCTTAATTAGATAAAATATACCCAATATCACTTATAATATGCAAAATACGAGTAAAAACTATAAGAAGATGCCATTTTTTACTTGTCGGATTGACAGAGAAAAAATTTTGTACAGCACACTATGTTGTGAGACCTGAGGAAACTTCCTGTGCACCCTCCTACTTTGCTGGTGAGATTCAAAATTGGTACAACCTCTGTGAGGGGTGACTTGGCAATAGATCACAAAATTGTCAATATTATTTGCATTTGAATCAGCAAGTTTACTTTTAGAAATTTATTCTATAGATCTATCCACATGTCAATGAAAAGACATCAGATGTAAACTGAAAAACATTGTCACATTATTTAGAGCTGGGTCAATTTCCCTACTCCTTGAATCAGAATGACCTTGTGGCTTGCTTTGACCAATAAAATGTGGCAGAAATGATGTGGTTCTGGAGCTTGGAGCTTCCACTATTAAGGCTTGGAGCTTCCACTCTTGCTATTTTGGGATTCTGCTCTTGGACCAGTTGGGGGCTAGAAGCTAAAACATGATAACAGTGAGTCCTGGCGAATCACAGCTGCTGGAGCTGAAGTCCTGGAGAATCACAGCTGCTGGAGCTGGAAGGGGAATGAGAAGACTATTACTAGAGGCTGGGGACATGGTAATTTGTGTTATGCAGTCATAGAATAATTGGCAAAATGTCACATGTGGAATCATGAAAGACAAAAAATGAAACTTACAAATTTTTAAAAATGTGATTAAAGATATATCCAAGCAAAATGTTGAAAGTGCCATTTGGCTTCTCCTAACTATGTATGATAACACACAAGAAAAGGCAGATGAGCATAAGAAGAAACTATTCAGCTCATAAGCAGAATTTAGCGGCTTTATAGAAGATCAGGAATTTGCTACTTTGGCGAATATAAAGGTCTCTTCTTCTCAGCTATAAAAATTTATCAAAGTTAAAGGAGTCTGAGGAATCGAGGTTATGATTGTAAGAACCTTTGTTAAAACCTCTGAAGGCTGGGTGCGATGGCTCAAGCCTGTAATCCCAATACTTGGAAGGCTGAGGCAAGAAGACTGCCTGAGCCCGTGGGTTCGAGACCAGCCAGGGCAACATGGTGAGATCTCGTCTCTACAATAAATTTTAAAAAATATAAAATTAGCCAGGCATGGTAGCTCGCACTTGTAGTTCCAGCTACTTGGAAGGCTGAGGCAGAAGGATTGCCGGAGCCCAGCAGGTCGATGCTGGGGTGGTCACGAGTATGCCACTCCAGCCTGGACGACAGAGTGAGACTCACACACACACACACACACACACACACACACACACACACACACACACAAAACCTTCTGAATGATTTAAGGCTACACCTGGAAGGACTCTCTCAGCTATGGCTTCTGAAATCTCTTAGGGTGTTTTTCAACAACAGCCTGTAAATATTGCCTGAAAGACCTTCATTGTGTTGATATCTACCCCAGAACGGCATCAAGTTTCCTTCTTTTGATGGCATTCTGTTAATCAGATCATTTGTATACCAGAGGTGAGGAAATCAACCCTAAAATGAATGATTCAGGGCCTGCCATAAAAGTGAAGTTTTTAAGGGTACAATTGTCACACCAAGACATCCACTCCAAGTGTGAAAATAAGTTATTGTACTTTGTTTCTCCCATCACTCACAGGTATGGTACTGCCAGGTATCTTGGGATTATGGAGACAACATATACCACATTTGTGAATACTACTCGTAAGCATGTATTGAATGACTCTGAAGGCTACCTGCCAGTTTTGAGGGAGGCCCAGAGTAAGACTAGACTTTGCAGCAGGTTCTGGCTACAGTTAAAGTGACCTTGATGCTTGGACCATGTGACCAGTAATTTGGTGGTGCTAGAAGTGTTTGTTGTAGGTGTGTATGCCATGGAGAGTATCTTGCAAGGAAAGCTGCAGTATAGACATTTAGGGTCCTATGACAAAACCATGCCTATAAGAGTTAATGCTTCGAGAAGCAGATCTTAACAAATGATGGATAGGAAGTTGGTAGCTAAATATCCCAGTCTTGTCTCACAGGTGGGATAACTGTGAAACTGAGTTCTATGCCATCTCCCAAACTTCCCTGATGGAACTAAACTCTAGCTCTCCCCCACTCACCCTTTACTTGCTTCATTCCTTTCTTTCTCACATCTTTATTTTCCTACTGGTGAGCCCTTTCCCTAAGTAAAGTTCTTGTGTTCAAATCCTAATCTCAGTGGCTATCTCTGGAAGGACCCAACCCAACTCACCACAATCAGACGAAAGGCAAAGGGTTTTGACTTTTTTGACTTCTACTCAAACAAAACACAGTTTTTTCCCAGAATAGAAAGTCCCTGTGATGCAGTATCCTGGTTTATTGGCAGTTCAATGAGTTTGTTGTTGTATTTTCACATGCATACCAGAGAGGCAAGAAAAAAACAAAAACTGAAGTGTTTTTTTTTTCTATTCTCTATTCTTCTGCACAGCCATTCAATATTTCTGTTACCAGATGTGTGTGGGGATTTGCCCTACACTCTTACTAGTTCTGCAACAAACACCAGCTAGGAATCCTCCAATTTGATTCTGACACTATCCACCTGGAGATAGTGTCAGGTCCCACAGGATGAGGGCTCAGCCCCACAAGACTGCTCCCACTTCAGATGTCAGTCAAAAGCACAAACTGTGACCTGTGACTATATTGGGGTTTTCCAGCCGGGCACAGTAGCTCAAGCCTTTAATCCCAGCACAGAGGTGAGAGGATTGCCTGAGCCCAGGGGTTTGAGACCAGCCTGGGCAACATCTCGTCTCTACAATAAATTTTTAAGAAAGTAGCCAGGCGTGGTGGTGCACGCCTGTAGTTCCAGTTACTTGGAAGGCTAATGCGGAAGGATGGACTGAGCCCAGCAGGTCAAGGCTGCGGTAGCCATGAGCGTGCCACTGCACTCCAGCCTGGCTGACAGAGTGAGACTCCAACTCAAAAAATAAATAAATCAATCGAGGTTTTCCAGGCCCCCTCCTTGGGTTTGATTAATTTGCCAGAGGGGCTCACACACCTCAGGGAAACACTTTACTTATATTTGCACATTTATTAAAAGCACATTACAAAGGATGAAGATGACCAGCAAAGATGGAAGAGATACACGGGCAAGACATACGGGAAGCAGCACAAAGTTTCTATGTTCTCTCCAGGATGCCACCTGTCAGTACCTCCACGTGTTCAGCGATCCGGAAGCTCCCCAAACTCTGTCCTTTTAGGATTTTATAAAATCTTCCTTATGTAGGCATGAATGATTACATCTCTGACCACTGGTGACCAACTCAAACTTCAGATACCCCTCCGTTCCCCAGAAGTTGGAAGGTGGAGCTGAAAGCCTCAGGTCTTGGCCACTAGTGATCCCATTAGCAGGCAAAAGACTCTTGTCACTCTAGAGATTCCAAGGATTTGGGGAGCTATACATCAGGAAACAGGAGAATACCAAATATACATTTCACATTATCACACATCCACACTCTCTTAATCACAGGTGAAGGTCTACCCAAAGCAGCAAAGGTGAAACAAAGGTGGGTCTGATGGGTACTAAGAATGTCAATTCACTGATGCTTTGTACGAGGCAGACACTAAGCAATTTACATGTTTCACTTCACAGTGGGAAGATCAGTCTTAGCTCAGAGAAGTTAAGTTACTTGCCGCAAATCATATCACTTGTAAGGGATGCATCTGAGCTTTGATCTCGGGACTATCTGACCCTGGCTTCTGCTCTAAACTTATACTACTGTATTTTCTTTAGGTTAGTCACTGCTGTTCTATCATTTGACAGAAAGTGAATCTTCTGCCCAGCTCTGCTCTTTCTCTGTCCTTCTTCCCTAAGAGGAAAGGAATACAGTAGAACATTTTGGATTGGATAGTGGTTGCAGAGAAGATCTAGAACTAGAAACATGGGCCAGGGATAGAAATGGTGGAGATTCCACTACATCTGGGAACCCTTAACAAGACCCCATAACATGCAATAAATAGGGAACAATTTCTATTCCAGGGCCTTAAGTAGATAATATAAATTCCCTGTTAAACAAATAATTGAAAGAAGACAGAACAAACTGTGTATATATACATATGCTAATAAAGGTTGTTAAAGTTAGCATTGGAAAAAAATAAACAAACTTATGAAATCTCCTCATGCTTCTAATCTAATTTCAAAGACCAAATGTTGATTTGAATGAGTCAGTTTTTGCCATGATTAAAAAAAAAAAAAGTTTTATTTTTTTAAGCCTAGCTTCCTGGCATAAAAGGCAAGAGAGAATGACATTCCACAACTGTTATAGATGTGAACACTGCTTTATTTATTGATGATCATTAATGGCCTATAACCAGGGCACGACCTTCTAGGCAAACATTTAACTTTGGAGCATTGGTAGATGATTCACTAACTTTTAAAACTCTTCTTCCTTTATATGCACATTAGTATCATGACATCTATAGTTTTCAGGTCCATCTACTCAGATACAGGTATGAATAAATTCACATATATTATTTGTAATGTGTGGTGGTTTACATAAGGACTTCCTAGTTCAAATGAGATTGTTAGTTTTGCATCTCAAATTAGTTCCTGCCAACCCAGCAATTAAAAAAAATTCCTCTGTGAAAAAAGTTTCCAAGCATGACCTGGCAATTGTTTTAATGGATTTTCAATGAAGGGTGAAGTACCATGCAATGTAGCCTGTAGGCATCCCATAAATATATGTTGACTGACTCTGTTAACAACCCACATAGAAAAAACCAAATATGTGCTAATTCAATCTTCTTATATTGTTTTTCATAGGCTCTGGTAGCGGTAGCTTATCTATAAACATTTAAATTGTACAAGGGCACTGTTGCGGTGAGTGTAAATTATACAACACAGAGAAGCACTCTGGGCTTGAAGGTTTTATTTAGTCTAAGATTTTCAGTGTGTCCCTGGGGATCTGCCCACCCCCAAATGAGAAAGAGGCTTAAAACTGGTCAGCTGAAAGAAGTAATAAGCCCTGCAGGCTAAAAGGGTAATGTCCCACCTATGCTAGAGGACCTGCTGCTGGTACAGACAACTTCCTCTCTCCTATGTTAAGATATAGATCTGCTCTGACCTTGACATTGTGGTGGATGCCACTATATTCTCAGTATCGGTTGTAACATACACCCGAAATGAAAAAGGTGTATAGAACAGATATCTTCCCCTGCCCTTCTCCCAAAACATTCACTGAACTCTCTTGTAAGAGATATACATTCTTGCTGTATGTGTGTAACTTTGATTTAGGTTGAATTTAGTTTATAGACTGAGTATCATCTGAGGGCCAAGGTCACTTGGTATAAAGGAGAGATCACCCACATGTCCCTCAGACTACAAACTAGAATTTGGTAAGAAAGCCCATGAGTAGATTCTAGGGTTAGAATAAAACTTTCTTTTTTAGTTTGAGGAAATTTCAATATGGGCAAACAGAACAAAGAACTCTCAGGTGGCAGGAAATAAGAGGGTGCCTGACAGACAGGGGCTAGAAGTCAAGGAAGCCAAGTCGTGTGCTTGTACAGTTCTTTAGGGCTGCCATGTGTTTATGTGATGGCAGAAACCTCGGGTATGAAGTTAGATTCCTTGCATGCTTCTTGGCTAAGCAACCAATTTTCCTACCTCTACAAGAGAGCATACCTTCATTCCAGAAGGAAAAACTAGAAAGAGTCCATTGTCACTGATGAGGAAGCTCAAGGGACTGATTACTCAGGTAGCCGTTACAAATATATTTCATATATAGACTTAAATGTTTTTCTTTTTTTCTTTAAATTTTTAAGTTTTAGATTCAGGGGGTACAAGTACATGTTTGCCACATATGCATATTGTGTACTGGTGCCGCCATTCCCCAAATAGTGAACATTGTGCCCAAAGGGCAGCTTTTGAACCCTTACCTCCCTCCTTCCCTCCCCACTTCAGTGTCGCCAGTGTCTGCTATTTTCTTTTTTCTTTTTTTTTAAGTTGGAGTCTCACTCTGTCGCCCAGACTGAAGTGTAGTGGCAAGCTCCCGGCCACCGCAGCCTTGACCTGCTAGGCTCCGGCGACCCTTCTGCCTCAGTCTTCCAAGTAGCTGAAACTACAGGTGCACGCTACCATGCCCGCCTAATTTTTTGATTTATTATAGAGATGAGGTCTCGCCAAGTTGCCCAGGCGGGTCTCGAACCCGCGGGCTCAGGCAATCTACTCACCTTGGTCTCCCAAAGCACGGGATTACAGGCTGAGCCACCAAGCCCGGTCTGCTATTTTCATTACAAAGATATTTTCAAGCAACTGTCCTCCCTACCTCAATTTCAAAGTCACTGAAATTGGAAATTCACTCACAGCCCTTTTGCCCTGGCTCTGATTTGGAAAAAGTAGAATTTGAGTCAGGCTTCAAGTACGGGGATAATTCTCATTAATGAGGCAAGGTCTGCCACCTGGTGGCAAGAAACAAATAGTCATTTTTTTTTTTTCCCCATTTAGTCTATATACTTTAAAAAAAAAAATTCCACTTTTGCAAACCAGTCTCAGCCTCTGACTCAGGTCTTGCTTGCAAACAGCCAAAAGCTCCTAACTGATAATAATGACACCAATACTTTGGGAGAATTTTTTAGAAAACATTTGAAACTCAATCATCTTGAATCACCTTTGAAGTGTTTTGAAACACTGGTGGGTGCCCGTGTTCTCCTAGAGGAAAGAAAGCATTAATGCATTCATTCGTACACATTTGTTGAATCACTACTGTGTACTAAAACCTATACTCATCAATTTGCAAATAGGAATGTGTAAGACAATGCCCCTACTCCTTTAGTGACAAAGACATGGGTGGATAACCAAGTTAGACTGGGAAAGTAAATTGGGATAACTCTTGCTTCCTTTTCAAAGGTTGAAGAGAGTGCAGAATTATTTGAGCCCATTAAGGGGAAGTACTAGGCCTCCAGAAACACACACACACACACACACACACACACACACACACACACACACACACACACACGGCTAGTCCTGGAATATGCCCATAATTCTTTGGGGATTTAGCCTATGAATCACAGGGAGAGACGACACCCCAGTAACCCAGGGAGCTTCAGCTTCCAGTAACTTTCCCCAGCACTGAGTCCTTCAGATCTTTCCTTTTCTTACCAGCCCCTGCATTTCCTTTCCATTTAGGCTGTGCTCTTAAAGCATAGCCCCCAGCATCAGCACTGTCATCTCTCAGGAAACTTTTAGAAACGCAAATTCTCTGACCCTGCCCCAGACCAAATGAATCAGAAACCCTGGGGGAGGTGGTGTTTTAACAAGGCCTTCGAGAACCTCTAGTCTTAGGAAAACCGTGGCTACAGACCAGGGAAACCGGCCGGAGTGGTGGGGGTACGTGGGGGTGGGGGTGGGGCAATGGATCCTACAATCTTGTTATCTCTTACAGTGTTAGAGGAGCCAGTCACAAGGGGCGAGGGACTGAGTCTTTGTCGCGGTTCTTCTCAATTCAACCTGGCACCAGTGTTGTGGACGCTGAACTCCCAAGTCACCCTTGGTAATGGCACCAAGATTTTCAGAGGGAGGCCGAACTCAGTCTTCCATTCACATGACTCTAGAGAGGGTTTCCTATAGTACCAAGCGCAAGTAGGACAAACTAGGGCTATGCCCACCTCACCTAGGCTCCCCCCAGCGCTCTCCACTTCCTTCCACTAAGCTCCACAAAGGTCCATCTCACCCGGCGGCGTGGTTAGTGGAAAGCACCGCCCCGCTTCCTACACACATTTGTGCTTGGGATACCTGGATTGAGAACTAACTCCATCACACCCCGAGAGACGCTACACTCTGCTCCTTTGTTGGATGGAGAAAACGCTACTCCCCAAAGGGAAGTGTTATTTAAATGTACAGTACACACAATACTTACCGTTCAGGGTTTTTTTCGTCACTTTCTCCTCCTCCCCCATTCTGTCTGTGCCTTCTACTTGCACTTCTAGCACAGAATGGGCACTTAATAGTGTGGAATGAGCCGGGCTCGGTGGCTCAGCCTGTAATCCCGCGCCTTTGGGAGGCTGAGGTGAGTGGATTGCCTGAGCCCGCGGGTTCGAGACCCGCCTGGGCAGTGAGACCTCAGCTCTACAATCAATCAAAAAATCAGCCGGGCGTGGTAGCGCCTGCCTGGAATTCCGGCTACTCGGAAGACTGAGGCGGAAGGATCGCCGGAGCCCAGCAGGTCGAGGCTGCGGTGGCCGGGAGCGGCCACTGCACTCCAGTCTGGGCGACAGAGTGAGAATCCAACTTAAAAAAAAAAAAAATAGTGTGGAATGAACAAGCGAAATGTGCTTCTCCTGTCTTCCATATTTTTCTCTAGCCGCCGCTCAAAAGCTCCAGCTCGGGGTCAGGGTGAGAGACTTTGTCACAGGCTCTGCTGAAGAAACTACTCTTTTTAGGGGGGAAGTAATAGGGTAGTTTAGGCATCTCCCTGCGCTCCACTCCTCCCCACACGTGAGCACACAAAAGGCAGATGGGGACGTCAAGGCCGGCTCCCTATGCGCAAGGTCCCGGGTCACCTCGGCAGCTGACTAAAGGCGGGACCTGGCCGGGGAGCGGAGCCCTCCCCCACCTCCCCGGGCTGGATGACTGTCAGGCCGCATCTGCTCCAAATTTATGGCTCCTCCTCGGGCCGCCACCGGCCTCTCCACGGCCTCTTTACCAAGTGCAGCCCCAGCTGAGGCCCCTCCCGCGGGGAGGGACGGGACACCCCGCGCCGGCCCCGGGCTGGGGGCGGGGAGCAGGTGTGAAGCGGGGGGCGCAGCCGCGCGCGCGGCCACCCTCCATCGCGGCGCGGAGACCCGGCTCGCCCCCACGCGCACACAATGGC
>NW_007247235.1:357244-377572 GCF_000164805.1 Carlito syrichta | reverse complement strand
CCGCCCCGCCGCCGCCGCCCCGCCGCGCGCTCCCTGGGCCGCCACCCCTTGCGCTCCGCCCGGGTCATTCACTCTCGGAGCTGGCCCCTCCTCTAAATGAGCAGCCAGCGCGCCGGACACGTGCCAGGGGAAGGGTCGCTTACTGCAGGGGCGGGGCGGTGGGGTGGCAGGAGGAGGGACTGCGATAAGAGAGGAGGCTGCACAGAAACAGCCCGGTGCCTGTCTCCAACACTCCCTCTCACGTGCCTTTGGATAAGGGGACTTTCACTCTCTCCCTTCCTCTGCCCCAGTTGCTCTGTCTCCCCAGACTAACCACCCTCTTCTCTAACCCGAACTGCTCCGGGGGAGATTCCGCCTTTGATTTTATTTATTATTATTTTTTTTTCGGGGCGGTCGATGCCTTTGTCGGAGCTCTGGAATGCTCAGGTAAAAGGTGGGTGGTGTGACCAGATGCAGGGTCCCTGTTTAACGTGGAGGTGAGAGACCTGGATAGAGGAGGGGCGCCAGTTTGTGACTACTCCTGCTGTCCGGTTCCTAGCACCCTATCCTGTGGTGTCCTCTGTCCCACGGCACTCTCTGGCTGGCCTCTGTGGCTTTGAATGCTTCTCTCTGCCACACTATCACCTTCCCTGGGAGATGGGGGGTCTCTGTCTGGGAAAGGACCTGAAAAGGGACCAGAAATATAGGGACCTACCACTGATTGCTTGGATTCACCGGCACTTTAAAGCTGGTTGGAAGTTTAAGATACAGAGGCCACAGTCTGGCAGCCTGTGGACCAAACCCAGACCACAGACACATTTTGGTCCATAAAGTAGTCTTAAACATTCTATCATGGATAACAGAATATTGTGGATAATAAACAGATGCAAAGTTAGTGAGAATAATATAATGGATCTTCACACACCTATCACCCAGCTTCAGCACTTACTCTATCCAAAGGCAACCTTCTTTCATCTATTTCCCCACTCTCACCTCACAATTCTGAGGTAAATTTCAGAAATCATATCATTTCTTCTGTAAATATTTCAAGGTAGTCCTAAAAGGTAGGGATCTTTTAAATCACATAATCAAATAATACCATTACCACATCTAAAACAGCAATTCCACACCCTTAAATATATAGTCAAATTCACACTTCCCCAATTGTCTTCATTAGTTTCTTTATTGTTGTTCAAATTAGGATCAGAATGCATCTACCCAGTGTCTCTTTAATCTGATGTCGTTCTCCCCCCCCATTTAATCTCTTTGTTCCTTGCTATTTATTTGTTAAAGAAACCAGATCATTTGTTCTATAGAGTTTTCCACAGTCTGGATTTTATTAAATGTATCCCTGTGGTGCCATTTAACATGTTCTTCTGCCCCTATATTTCCTGTAAATTGGTTGTTAGATATAGAGGCTTGATCAGTTAATGCTTGGTTTTTTTCCCTAAGAATACTTCATAGGCAATAGTTTAATTCTGTCAGGAGTAATGTCTGTTTGTCAGTAACAACCATTGCCTAGATCCATTATTTCATTAGGAATTGCCAAATTGTGACATTCTAATTCTATGGGTCCCTCTTCATTTATGAGCTGGAATACTTCTCTAAAGAGAATCTGCCATCAACTGTTTGTTTATCCATTTCAAATAGGAAAGTTGGATAAATGTTTCTTTCCCTTGTTATTTTTTAAAATAAAGAATTGATTCCTCAGCATCCTCTAATAGTGATGCAATGATTTTTTAAAAAATCTATGAACTCATAGATTTAAATATATTTGGTGTGTTTCAAAGTATGTTTTAATTGTGTGGGCATTTTAAACAGGAAATTTCATATTAAAAACACTGAACTCTGGCTTCTATTGTAGAAGATCTGGCAATTTTGAGTCCTTTTCCAGCAAGACTAGAGCAGGCTTTGACTGGGAGCACACCTCCTTCAGTGAGCATTCATTCTTGCCTTGGCGTGCTCAGATCTTGTCATTTCCCTGGATCCTGCAGATGTAAGTCTGTAAACCAGATCCAATCCAACTGTCTCATCTTAAAGATAAGAGAGCTGATGAAGTAACTTACCTCTCTGGGACTGGAAGACAAGTCTCCTAGCCACCTACTGAGAGGAGGGTAAAGCAAACAGGAGGGGATCAGCTGGCCTCTGCCACACCTTCAATGTGAGTTGAGCGAGAGACCTGGGACCACCTCAAGATCACCTTCCTTTGATTCCTAAAACATGCTTTGCAGAGGAACCTTGGGAATATTCCAAACTCTTCTCTCTCTTTTGCCTCCCACACCAAGTCAGTCACCTAGCCTGCTAATTAGCTTCTCTTCCTCCATTCCTGCCCCCCTCCAATTCATCCCCCTCAAGCGAAAAGAGGTTTTCCAAAAACATAAGTCTAATTCTGTCACTCACTGGCTTTAAAATTTGTCAGTAACTCCTCATTGCCTCTAGATTACACCTAAGTCAGCCTTGTCAGCATGATCTACAAGGCCTCTTATGACTTGGGCTTTACTGTGGCTACCTCCTTGTCTCATGCTGTCCCCTTGTCACTGACCCTGTCTTCCAGCCAGACTGAATTACCCACAGGGGTCTGTACACACAGTTCTGTCTACATGTTGTCTTCTGAATTTGCTATTTGCTGCTTTAGCATCCATTCCTTCACCGGCTAAACCCCACTTACAGCTTAAGTCCTACTTCAAAGTTTGATCTTCTTAGGCGAGCCTTTCTTGGCAAGCCTTGGCTGCAGTCGATGTCCTGCTCTGCACTTCTATATCATTCTGTGCTTTCTTTATAAGAATAGCACCTTGTTACTGGTGGGTTTTTGCTTTTTTAAAGTTTGGTTTGTACTGAGGCCTGGCAGAGATTGTCTGCATCTCCAACGCTTAGACCATGTCCTCAGTGCACACAGTGGGTGCAGGCCAGTGAGCATTTGGTTAATAAATGAAATTAGACCAAAGAGATGAAGGTTTGCAGACTTTTTTGGAGAAGAGGGTCCCCCTTTTGGGCACACGTCAGGGAAACACTAGGGCTGCCTGGGGATCCTGAGTCCAAGATCCGCCACACTGGCTGGGTCACGACCTGGCCCTGCTTGGGCCGGGCCATCCACAGACCAGCGTGTGTGTGTGTGTGTGTGTGTGTGTGTGTGTGTGTGTGTGTGTGTGTGTGTGTACGCACGTTTGCGTGTATGCGTGTGTGTTTGTGTGTGCGTGTGTGCACGTACATGTGTTTCTGTGTGTTCGTGTCACGTTTGTGTGTGCGCATGTTTGTGGGTGTGCGCGTGTGCGTGTGTGTGTGCGTGCTTGTGTTTGTGTATGCGTGTGTGTGCGCGCGCGCATGTGTTTTTGTGTGTCTGTGTGCTTGTTTTTGTGTGCGCGTGTGTGTTCAGGCGAAGCACAGCGCACAGCCAACCCGCCTCCTCCCGCTGGGAGGATAATTAAAGCGCCAAACGGCGGAGCGGGCGGGCAGTGTTCCCGGGGGCGCATTTCATCGGGGCTGATTAATGAGGCCGGGGAGTTAATGAGGAGAAAGCTAAACGGAGGGAGCTGAGCCGCGGAAGCCCTCTCCGAGGCCCTGGAGGGGGCCCTCCGAAGGCATCTCCCGCCCTCTCTTTTTAGTAGAGGCTTAGCGCGAGCCACATGGTGCCCCTGGCTCCGCTCACCGCCCCGGGCCCGGGAAGAGGAGGGGTCGTCTCAAGTCACGCCAACTGCAGCAGAGGAGTCGGTTATCCTTCTTTCTCGTGTGCCTAGAGCTTCGCTAAACCGGAGAGCCTGCCTTGCCATCTAAGACTCAACAAAAGACCTAAGGAGACTACCCACTTCTTTCCTCGGAAACTTTTGGGCGTGGGTCCCAGATCACCTGCAGATTTCAGTCCAGAAAAATTAAGAATCGGCTCTGCCATGCCAGCTGAGTAACCTTAGACAAGTTACTTAGTCCTTTGAACTTAGTTTCTGCATCTGTAAAATGGGATTGTACTCCATACCTTCCCGAGAAATAGCCAACATTGACTGGGGACTTAGTTTGTGCCAGACACTACTCTAAGCACCTGGCATGTATAATCTCATTTATTCTTCCCAATGACTCTAAGAAGTAGGCTTTGTTATGGTAATCTTTATTTCATAGATGAGGACATTGAGGCAGGGAACTGTGACATAACTTGGCTGAGGTCACCGACCTACTGGACTCGAATGACCCAACCAATGAGCAGTGGAGCTGGAAAGTGAACACACAGGCTGACTCCAGAACTTGTGTCCTCTCCTTAGCATTAAATTATGGTGCCAGCTCTCTAGGTGGTTGAGAGGGTCCAATCATATAACACATGAAAAGGATTTTGTAAACTGTAAAATGTTAAGCAAACGAAGAAGCAGCCACTACTGTTATTATTATTATTATTTATTCCCAGTTTTGAACCCAGAGTAGAGACAAGGCGGTGAGGGATGGAGCCCCCGAACACAGAGTGGTATGAGGGCCTTTCCAGCAGTCTGTGTCCTTGTGTCCTAACAGCAGTGCTAGAGCAGGACAGGGAGTGACCTCCACCTGACCCCCAAGCCCTCAGTGCACACACCTCTGTGGTCAGACCATGGACACACCCAAGAGGTTCCGTCTCCCCACAAGTGGCAGAGAAGAAGTAGCTTCAGTTTTAAAGGAGGGCACATGGCACAAAGAGATGAGGATGAGTCTGGACTCTGAAGACTTGCACTACCATATGAATCCATCCTTGACCAGCCCTGTGAGCCCGAGTGAGTTGTTTCACCACTCCGAGCCTCGTCTGCCAATTGGGAATGATAACTGCTGTCCCCATGCCACGGGACGGCTGACAAATGGTAAACATGAAGTTTTGGATGTGAAAGGACATTGTAACTTTAAGTCCTTGGTTGGAAGGAGAGTCTAGGCCTTTCCCCCCTGGAAGTGCCAGGGGTTTCTAGCAATGGGCAACAGGGCAAAGAGCCTGAGCTCTCCAATTAATATGCCTCCCTTCCCCCAATAATCTGTTTTTGGGATCTACAACTCCATATTGATCGCCAGTCAAGAGTGATTTGAGGCCAGAAGCCAATCAGTTCAGCAAAGTCTTGATGAGTTTGAAATGATCTAATTTCCTCTGGGTGAGTTTCTTCTGCTGAATCAGGGAAATTGAGGCTGCACAGACCAACTAAAAACAAATCAGTCTATCTGCCTCTTGTCAGACACCTTTGCCCTCCCTACCAACCCGACTCTAAAGCCCCCAGCTCTCACTAATGCTCCGCACCACCCCTCTCCCTATGGGGGCCAGCAGCACTGGCAAAGGGAGAAGCATCCATAATTTTCTCCAAAGGAGCTTGTGTCCAGAGAAACCAATATTTAACATCCCCATTTACATTGAAAGCGTGATTCTGATTATGAGATGGTAATGAGGGGATTAGCCAGAGGAGAGAGCCCCCCTGCCTGCCACCCCCTCTTGTTCTTCTCTTATCACCCTGCACCACGGTCTTATTCCTGGAGGAGGAGGTATGGGGGAAGGGTTCGGGCACTCCCACTGGGAGAGCATCAGAAATACCAGAGCAGAGCAGGGGTCCTTCAAGACCCCATGTGAGAGTCCCTTATTCATGTCTGGAATCAATTAGCCTCAGAGGGGTGATGGGTGAGACATAAGACACCTGACTCGTGTCCTCCCATTCCTCTCCCCTAGACAGAGACCCTCTTCTCTCTGATTTTGCCTGATATTCCAGATAGGTGAGGGGGTTCCCTTGTTCTTTTTTTTTTTGGTCATGCTTTGCCTCTGAGGTGGACAGCTGAAGTAAAAACACACTGGGAGAACTTTTGCTTGGCTCCTGGATTCTCTGGCTGAACCCCAAATCCTATCCTTCTCCCCTAAATTCCCTGTTTCCCTGAAATGGCATCCTTGTCCTTGTCCCAGACCCTGCCTTTTAACCAGGCAGCAGTTGTCTCTGGGTCTTCCTGTGGGGCAAGGAGCGGGGGATGGAGAGAACCCAAGGGGATCACCATCCTGAGGCCCCGTTTGTTGGTGGACAATTGCGCTCAGACGGGATAATTCAGTGTGTGATTGTGGTCACGCCCCCCCTTTTGTGCCCCTTTCAGAGCCAATCTCCCAGGCCCAGATGGGTTAATCCATAATGCAGACGAGCAAGTAATTGGCTGTCAGCCCAGGCCCCTGCACCCCCTCCCTATTAGTGCCACTGCCCTAATGAAGCCCAGCTTGGAGAGCCCCCTTCTCAATGAGGTGCCGGCCCCAACTCAGCCAGGCACACATGTGTCTCTGCTGCTCTGCCTGAAGCCTGGCTCCCTTTAGGGACCCCCAGCCCAGCCTCCCCGGGGTGACCCAGCTGCCAGGGCTGCGGAGGCCCGGGGGGAGGCTGTGATGGATGGGAGGGAGTTAGTTAATAGAGACCAAAACACATGGGCCCTGTCTCCACAGCCCCCCACACCCCCCCATACACAGACACTTTTACATCTTCCACTGACAGCATCCCTGGCCTTTCTGAAATAGTCCTATGGAGTATTCCACACTCCAAACTCCAATATAAGCTGTGCTGAAATAGAGTTTAAATGCGGGCTATGAAGCCACTTCCTTGGGCACTGGCCTAAGTCATTGCTACGCAGCCCATTCTCAACCTCTGCCAGTCTAAGTCCACTTGTGAGTTTGGGGCATATGTGGTTCAAGGCAGGTTCAAAGGTAAGCTTAGTCTCCAGCCTCCAGGGTCTCAGCTAATATTTGAATCTTACCAAGAGATGTTCTTTTCCTTAATTCTTGGGCTTCCATCTCTGCCTCTTGAACCTACCTCTCTTCCCATCCACTTCCATACCAATTATTTAGTTAGACATAGGACTAGAACCAGGCCCAGTGGATGAGGCAGGAATCTGTGGACAAGAGCTGTTCTTGCAAGAGCTGCCTTTCCTTGTTCTGGGCCTCCCCCATCATGTCTTGAGCTCTCTGCCTTTGCAAGAATTCAAACCAAGCCTGTATGACATCTGTTTAAAATATCATAGGAGGGAGGTTTGGGGAGGATGTTTTCAAGGGAACCTACCGTTCTCTGTTTCCCTGTACTTACTTCCTAGTCCCGCCTCTCTGTTCTCTCTTTCCCTTGATACAAACAACTGACCTTGCTGACCCTAGTGCCAAACCAATGGGGGAAAGGAGATTCTGCTGCCTGGCCTTGGCCCATTGTAGGATGCCCACAAAGGCAGGAGCTCAGCATGCTCAGGAGAGCCCTCCCCCTTCTACTTAACCTTTATAAATGATAATTTTATATTTTTCCATTATTAATGAAGATAAAATATTTGAAAACGGGGGAGATATTTTTAAAATTGTATATATTCCCTATCACCTAATTCAACCATTGCTTATATTTCTGTTTATTTTTCATTCTGTTTTTTCCATATGCATATAGAAAATTGTTCAACATAACTCAAATATTTACTGAACATCTTCTATGTCACAGGTACAGTGACTATCATTTTTCTACCTGGATCATAACTTCAGATCCATTCCCATGTTTCCATCTCCTCTTCTAATGCCAAGGTTATTGCCCTGGAATAGGTAAACCTCATCATGGAACATTTGGAAATTCTCACATTCAGAGATACAGGTCTCTGACATTATGAAGCATGGAATTCGCAAGGGGCTCCAAAGTCACAGTGAGAAGTCTTTTTATGACTAAGACCATGAAGAGGAAAATAAAGCTCCCATGCTGATAAGGAGAGGACTCAGGATGGGGCAAGAGGCTCAGAGAAAAGTCTAGAGAACAACACTGGGTGGTGAAACACCATTGAGAGATTGCTCCTAGGAGATGCTGAATATTTATGAGCTATGCAATCAGGACCTAGGAGGTAAGGCTTAAAAAATAAACAGGCAGCAGGATGGGGTTAGGGAAGATGGAAGGGGAGAAAGACATGAAAGAGAAGCCATTAAGAAAAGGAAAGGGACAGACAAAAGGAAGGAAGGAAAGAAGGAGCAGTTTCCCATAACTTATCAGAATAGCGACTTCTTTGTGTACCCCTAAAACCCACTTGCATCTCTACTTGTTGTGTAGATGGGAAAGAGATCACAGTGAGGCTGGACTTATCCTGGTCACACTGTGCTTCTCTGTAAGAGCCCAGAGAGATCTTGGAGTCATCTTAACTCCAAGGAATCAGGCTTCAGGATAAGCCAGTGAAAAGGCTTATGGTGTAAGAAACCAAAGACCAATGTGGAGCAGTGGAAGGAGAAACTCGAAGGCAGAGTGATCCCTGCAGATACTGGAGACAGGCTCATTCACTCAAAGTGAAGGCAAACCAATCTGTGAGCGCGCACACAGGCACCACAAAAATACAGACAGTAAAGACACCGGAGAGCAGTGGAAAACCTTTCATATATGTGCTTAACGCAAAAGAAATCCCCTCTGAATGGAAATCATTAGAGGCAAGAGAATAATCCTCTTTAATTGAAAAGTGGGACATCCTCTATAGTATATAGGGTATTTAAGATCTTAATTGGCCTTCTTCTTGGTGAATTTACTTCTCACCTACAGAGAGAAAGAGAAAGAGAAAGAGAGAGAGAGAGAGAGACAGAGACAGAGACAGAGAGAGAAAGGGAGGAGAAAGAATGAGACAGAGAGAAAAATAAAGAACAGCATTCATTTCTGATTCCCTTGGTCTAGAAAAGTGCCAGGAATTATAGAAATGAGCAAATACAAAGAGAAGCAGGTTTAATATGGTAGGTACAATGGACGAAGGGATTTAGGCAATAAAAACAGAATGGAAGAACAAGATCCAGAGGTCTTAATGGATTAAACTCAGCAATGTGATTGTAGAAGTCATTTTGTTACTAGAATTATACATGAGTAGAATGTCTGTGTGTTTAAGCAGGGGCAAGGGAAGTCTTCCTTCTCCTAGGCAACTATAACCGCTATGCAAATGTGAATCTTTCATGGAGATGTGGTATAGCTTATTGATTAAGCATGCAGATGTGGAGTCAGCCTGAGCTTATATTCTGTATCTTCTGTTTACTAGCCAAGTAACTTTGGGTAAGTAATTTAACCACTCTGTGCCTAAGTCTCCGTAGATATAAAATATGGATAATAATTGTACCTAATTTTAGAGTTATTAGGAGAATTAATTGTATTAAATAAATTTACAGGAGGCAATTGGTTTGAACTGAGTTCTTGTACTAGGCTCCAACAGACCAAACCAAAAGTTACTTATGCTGAAGCTCCACACTATCAAGCCAAAACTAAAATCATCGAACCTTCCAGGGAATCAAAAGAGAGAAAAATAATAGCCAAATTCCTAAATAGGCCAATTTTAGTGGGCATGATAAGGAAGTACCCCCTCTTCTTTAACCTTTACAAGAAAAGTAACATTGAAATAATCAATCTGTATACCTAACCCTGAATTGTACCCCTACATCTTTAAAATGAAAATTAAAAAAGAAGTGATCGATCTACCTTTTATCTTTGTATTCCTCACCCCTTTTCTGTTTATAAAACCAACCTCCTCTGCTCAGTTCATCAGAACACTCATGCTATTTTATATTTTATAGAATGCTTAATTCTAGAACTGCAAATAAAAGTCAGTAAAGATCTTTAAACTTTTTAAACTTTATTTTATTATAAAAATATGGAGTCCAAGTCAGGGTTAGGTAGATAAGTAATCTAAGTGCAGGTGAAGTTTGGGCCCCCCACTCCCCTGGTTTAGGACCAGGTACCCTTTGTGTTGTTATGTGACCCCCTCCCCTGGTAGTGTCCTGCGAAGGCCCATCCCTCCCTGTGTTAATGTGATTCATGTTCAGGTCACACTTTTGAGTGAGAACATGTGGTATTTGGTTCTTTGTTTCTGTGATACATCACTAAATATGATTGCTCCAGCTTCATCCAATTTGCTGCAAAGTCCATGATTTTGTTCTTCTTTATGGTTGTGTAATGTTCCATCTTGTGTATGTACCACATTTTCTTTATCTAGTCTACTCTTGATGGGCAGTAGTGTTGGTTCCATGTTTTTGCTATTGTGAATAGTGAGCCTATAAATATGCATGTGTAGCTGTCTTTTTTTTTCTTTTTTCTTTTTGCTGAATCGTATGGAAGGTCAATTTCTATAAACTATTTCTTTTGTAATTTTGTTTTTTACGTGAATGAATGCATGCAAAATACTTAGAACAGCTCTGGCAATAGTAAGTTCACAATAAATGTAATATATTATAATATATGTCTTCATTAACACTAACTGAGCACCTACTATATGCTACCCATTATGTTAGGCATCAGAAATACAAAGATGAATAAGATAGAGTCCCTGTTCCTTAATGGGAACTTAGAGCTTATGAATAAAATATATATATATATATATATATATATAAACAAATAATTAAAACATCGTGTATCATATCATATAGGAGGAGAATAAGCCAAGTGGTCTGAGAGAACTGTACAGCCTAGAAGAGTCAGGAAGGCTTTACTAATTAGGTAGCTGAAACTGTATTGCTAGGATGAAAGGGATTCAGACAGTGGAAAGGGGAGAGGACATGTCAGGAAGAGGGAGTAACAAGAGTCGAGGCATAGAAGTACCCAGTCAAGAAAAAAATGTAGTTTGATGGTGGGATATAGACGGTCAGAGGAATGGGTAGGAGTGGGGGATAATAGAGAAGATCTTTGGGAAGTAGACAGCACCCCAATTGTGGTGGTATTTGTGCCACCTGTTTTGAGTCTATCCTGTAGGAAGTGGGAAGCCATTATAATTTTAACATAGGTGAGTGACATTATCAGATCTAAACATTAGAGACAAGCATGTAGCTCAGGGTCTGTCACTCAGTACAGGCTTACTACATGGGGATTGAACAAATATATAACAACTTCCAGCAGCTTTGGTATAAAGGATGGATTCTCGGTGAGAGACAGAACGCAGAGCAGGGGCTTTGCAATAGTCAGAGTGAAAGATGGTGAGAACCCTAAACTAAGGCAGTGGCAGCAGAGATGAGCAGGAGTGCCGAAATGACATACCTCTTAGAAACCCGCTGGAGTGGCAAGCTCCATGTGGGGTTCAAGTTCAAGGGGGATAAGGTGAAGTTAGAGTCCAAAAGAAAATAATCTGTTTACAATTGTTATATAACAACAATAAATATTGGAATAAATACAGAAGTGTTTATTTCAAATAATGAAGACCTTACACTTAGTAAAGAGTATAAAAACAAGGTAGCTGTTTTATCTTCCACAACCCTGTACTACTGGGCTTAAAAGTGGGATTGCTCTCTATCAATAAATTTGAACTATTCTCCCTTGCTCCTCCCTAAAAGAACTCATCTTTGAGTCTATTGTCACAAGACTCTACTATCTACCATCTCAGTACACTCCTGAGATCATTACAACTTATTTCTTGCAGATTTTAACTCCTGACTCACTGTCACTCTCAGTAACGCTCTTCCCCTGCTCTAATTCTTGATGGCTTTAGGGAACACTTAGATAGTCCATTCAGCACCCTTGCTTCTCAGTTTCTTGACCGCCTCTCCTCCCATGATCTTGATACCTACTCTACCTTAGCCATTAATTCTTGAAGTCATACCCTTGTAAACTCTCACAACCAATAATTGAACTTCTCCATAATCTCAATTCCAAGTATTCTCATTTCCAATCACCATCTCCTATTTTTTCCAGCACACTTTTTCTGGTATTCCAATTCCAACAAATCTTAGATCACACCAAGTCAATCCACTGATGTCAACTCCTTTTCACTGTTGCTCCTTCAGCCTGTCAGCTCATGGTCCCACTTTCCTCCTTATTCAACTTAAATTCCCACAGTGAATCATCAAAATCAGTTTCTTGCATACATCCTCAACTTCCTTACCTGTCTCTCACTTTGAGCTTGTTTGGCTAATCCACAACCTTGGGAAAATCCAGCTCTCCACTTATTCTGCACCGGCACCCTCACAGCTGAATGTACCTGAACAAAAATGCAAAACACTGGTCTCACTTTTAATTCATGATCACTAACCTCAAGCAGTCCTCCAATGCTACCTAGCAATTTTACTATATTATACTATTATTATATTAACTTCCTACTTTCCTACATGACTGTCAGACATTCTCCTCCCTGCTCAAACTGCCAATACCTTTTCCCCATCCTCACTCTTAGCTGATAATTTTGCTTTCTAGTTCATGGAAAATACAGAACTCCCATGGACTCCCCACCATACCTTACCATCTCCTTGTATATGTGTCCGTACATGCTACCCTTTGGATGAACTACCCTACTATGGATGAACTATCTGTGTCTTAGCTAAGTGACCCTACTCACTTATGTGCTAACCCCATAATCTCTCCTACTCAGGGATATTGTTTTAGCAACTCTTCCTCTCTTCTCTGTATCATAAATTTCTCCCTCAATTACATCATTTTTGAGTTGGAGTCTTACTCCGTCACCCAGGCTGGAGTGCAGTGGCACACTCATGGCCACCTCAGTGTAGACTTGCTGGACTCTGGCAATCCTTCTGCCTCAGCCTTCCAAGTAGCCAGAACTACAGGCATGCACTACCACACCCAGCTAATTTTTGATTCATTGTAGAGACAAGGTATTGCCAAGTAGCCTGGGCTGGTCTCAAACCCGTGAGCTCAGGTAATCCACTGGCCTTGGCCTCCCATAGTGCTGGGATTATAGACTGAGCCACTGAGCCCGGCCTGTTTCCTTATTTTTTTTTTTAATTAAAAAAAATTTTTTTTTTGAGTTGGAGTCTCACTCTGTCGCCCAGACTGGAGTGCAGTGGCACGCTCCTGGCTACTGCAGCCTCGACCTGCTGGGCTCCGGCGATCCTTCTGCCTCAGCCTTCCAAGTAGCTGGAACTACAGACACGCGCTACCACTCTCGACTAATTTTTTGATTTATTGTAGAGATGAGGTCTCGCCAAGTTGCCCAGGTGGGTCTCGAACCCGTGGGCTCAGGCAATCCACTCACCTCAGCCTCTCAAAGCGTGGGGTTACAGGCTGAGCCCGGCTTTTTTTTTTTTAATTTTAAAATTCTTTTGTAATAGAAACACATTTAGATATTTATAGTTATTTTTCCTGTGCCAGAATGTCATACAAGTGGAATTATAAAGTATGCACCTTTTCAGATTAATTTCTTTTACTTAGTAAAATGCAGCAGAGTTTCCTTCACATCTTTTCATGACTTGACAGCTTATTTCTTTTTATTATCAAATAATATTTCAGTGGATGTGCCACATCAACTATTTCCATATAAATCTCCTTCTCATCTCAAGGCTAGGCACAGTGGCTCACATCTGTAATCCCAGCACTTTGGGAGTCTGAGGAGGGAGGATTGCTTGAGCCTAGGAGTTCAACCAGCCTGGGCAACATAGTGAGATCTTGTCTCTACAAAAGAAAAAAATTAAATTAGCTGGGCCTGGTGGCGCATGACCGTAGTTCCAACTACTTGGGGGTGGAAGGATCACCTGAACCTAGGAGGTTGAGGCTGCGGTTAGCCATTATTGTACCACTACACTCCAACCTGGATGACAGAGACCCTGACTCAAAAAATAAACAAACAAAAATCTCCTACCCATTTCAGTAAAAGGTGAATTCTTTTGCTTTCCTTTTTTTTTTCCACTGAGGCTTTTTATTTGTACATATGCATTACATCCCTAGAAAAAGAATCCTAGGATTTTCCCTCCTGTGAATTTCCTTCTTGTTTCTTCGTGGTTCATGATACCAGCTGAGGTTGTCAGTACAATGAAACCAAACTGGAGGGATGGAAGCAGATTATTTTGCCACTTTTCTAGATCTTTAAGTTGCACATCAAATCTGAGGCTCATCACACCACACTTGTTTAACCTGCCAACAATATTTCCAGCTCTGTGATCATCAATGATTTCAAATTCGCCAATGTAACCATGCTTCATCACCACAGTTAGAAACCAGACGATGACTTTGGAGCACAGCCTGATAAGAACCTGGCATTTGCCTCTCTTTTCGTCATCGTTGATGCTCTTGAGAGCATCATCCAGGACATTCATGCGCACCCTAGCAGCATGGAAAGATGGTAGAAAGAGCCTTTTGCTTTCATTTACTCTCAAACCTACTCTAGTCAGATTTTGCTTCCACCAATCTACCAAACCTGCTTTTAGCAGGGTCAACAGTGACATCCACATTACTAAATTAAATGGTCAATCTTAGTCTTCATCCTAGTTGTCTTAGTCCCCTTGGGCTGCTGTCACAGAAATGCCATAGACTGGGTGGCTTAAACAATTATTTCTCACAGTTCTGGAGGCTGGGGAGTTTAAGATCAAGGTTCCAGCAGATTCAGTGGTGAAGGCTCACTTCTTGATTCATAGATGACTGTCTTCTTGATGGACCCTCTTGTAGTAGAAGAGGTAAGAGCTCTGTAGGGTCTTTTTTATAATGGCACTAATTCCAATATCTTTTTGATATTTTTATTGAGTACATGGAATGCATAAGTGAATTGAAGAAATTTGACATGTTTATAATATTGATTCTTTTCAAGAACAAAGTGTTTACTTATTGAATGCTTTTACCAAGCACTCTTTTAGGCACCGGGAATACATCAGTTATCAAAATAAACAAGCATGCGTGCCCTTGTGGAGCTTACATTCTAATGGAGGTACAATAAATAAGATAAATGATTCAAATATAGTAAGTTAAACAATGATGAGAATTATTTAGTAGTGAGGGAGAAACTAACATTTCGATGGAGTTCCAAGAAATGGCCTCATCAAGAAAATAACATTTTATCCAGGCTCGGTGGCTCAACCTGTATCCCCACGCTTTGGGAGGCTGAGGTGAGTGGATTGCCTGAACCCGCGGGTTCGAGACCCGCCTAGGCAACTTGGCGAGACCGCGTCTCTACAATAAATCAAAAAATTAGCCGGGCGTGGTAGCGCGTGCCTGTAGTTCCAGCTACTTAGAAGGCTGAGGCAGAAGGATCGCCGTAGCCCAGCAGGTCGAGGCTGCGGTGGCCCAGAGCGTGCCACTGCACTCCAGTCTGGGCAACAGAGTGAGACTCCAACTTAAAAAAGAAAAAGAAAATAACATTTGAGTAAAGACTTCAAGGAGGTCAGGAAATGAGCCATGTGACTGTCTTAAGGAAGAGTTGTTCAGATAGAGGAAATGGTCAATGCAAGGACTTTCAGACAGGAGTACAAATAGTGAGTTGGAGGAAAAGAAAGGAAGTAGAGTAGGGTGGGTAAGGGGAAGAGACATCAAAAGTGGGGAGATTACATAGGACCCTGTAAGACATAATAAGGACTTTAGCTTTTTTTGAGTGAGCTGGGAGTCATTGGAGAGATGTGAGCAGAAAGAGTGGCATGTTCTGATTTATTTTCCAGTGGGATTTCTTTGGCTACTGGGCCAAAGACTGAAGATGAAACAAATTCAGTGAAGACCTGCTTCTTGATTCATAGATGGCTGTCTTCTTGATGGACCCTCTTGTAGTTGAAGAGGTGAGAGCTCTGTAGGGTTTTTTTATGAGGGCACTAATCCCATTTATGAGGACTCCACCCTCATGACCTAATCACCTCCCAAAGTCCCCACCTCCAAATATTATCATCTTGGGGATTAAGATTTCAACATATGAATTTGGGGAAGATGCAAAGATCCTATCCATGACACTAGTTGATCTTACTCCATCTTACCATTGCTTACTTCTTCCTCCTTTGGTGGCTTTCCCTTTTTTTTCCACTCTGTCCAGAATACCACACTCTCCCAGATATTCTCTTATCTCTCTGTCTCCTTGTTAGTCTTCTTTATTTTTTCTTCTCAACACCTTAAATTTGAAACATTAGAGTACCCAAGAGTCCAGTTTTTGGAACTGTCTATTTTTGTATGTGTGTACGCATCCACTTAAAAAAAAAAACTCTCTGACCGGGGTCGGTGGGTCAGCCTGTAATCCCATCCCACCACTTTGGGAGGCTGAGGCGAGTGGATTGCAATAGCCCGTGGGTTCATGAGCCACCCGGGCAACTTGTTGAGACCTCGTCTCTACAATAAATCAAAAATTAGAGTCATGCATCTGTTGTTCCAGCAACTTGGAAGGCTGAGGTGGAAGGATTGCTGGAGTCCAGCAGGTCGAGGCTGGGGTGGCCAGGAGCGTGCCACTGCACTCCAGTCTGGGCGACAGAGTGAGATTCCAACTCAAAAAAAAAAGCCAGGTGTTGTCATGCATGCCTGTAGTTCCAGCTACTTGGAAGGCTGAGGAGGAAGGATTGCCAGAGCCCAGCAGGTCGAGGCCACGGTGGCCGCGAGTGTGCCACTGCACTCCATCCTGGGCACCAGAGTGAGACTCCAACTCAAAAAAAACACAAATAACAACAACAACAACAAACTCCTTTGATGATCTTATCTAATTCTGTGGTTTATATACCATTTATATGATAAGGATGCTCAAACTTATACTTGTAGCCTAGACTGCTTCTCTGAACTTCACGTTAGTTCATTCAACTGCTTATGTGAGGACACCAAGTATTGCAAACAGACACCTCAAACTTAACATGCCCGAGATCATGTTCCTAATATTATCCATTGAATTGACAATGTCTTTAGGTTTTCTCATCTCAGTACAATTTTGCCAGCTCTATTTTCAAAAGATATCCAGAATCCAGGCATTTCTCTCATCTACTGTATCAGCCTGGTCCTAAACACCATCACCAATTACCTCTGTATTGCAAAAACTTCCAAGACAGGTTCCCTGCTTCTTTGTTTGCCTCATCCTCAGTCTATTCTTAGCCCAGCAGCCAAAGAAATCCCACTGAAAAATAAATCAGAACATGTCACTCTTTCTGCTCACATCTCTCCAATGACTCCCAGCTCACTCAAAAAAAACTAAAGTCCTTATTATGTCTTACAGGGTCCTACGTAATCTCCCCACTTTTGATGTCTCTTCCCCTTACCCACCCTACTCTACTTCCTTTCTTTTCCTCCAACTCACTATTTGTACTCCTGTCTGAAGGTTTTTGCATTGGCCGTTTCCTCTTTCTGGAACAACTCTTCCTTAAGACAGTCACATGGCTCATTTCCTGACTTCCTTAAAGATTTTACTCAAATGTTACTTTTTCAATGTTGCTAGCCTTTGCTAGGAACTCCATTGAAATGCTAGTTTCTCCCTCCACTACTGAATAATTCTCATCATTGTATAACTTACAATATTTGAGTCATTTATCTTATTTATTATACCTCCATTAGAATGTAAGCTCCACGAGGGCACGCATGCTTGTTTATTTTGATAACTGATGTATTCCCAGTGCCTAAAAGAGTGCTTGGTACAAAGCATTCAATAAATAAGCACCTTGTTCTTGAAAAGAAAGAATCAATATTATAAGCCGGGCTCGGTGGCTCAGCCTGTAATCACGCGCCTTTGGGAGGCTGAGGTGAGTGGATTGCCTGAGCCTGCGGGTTCGAGACCTGCCTGGGCAACTTGGGGAGACCTCATCTCTACAATAAATCAAAAACTAGCTGAGCGTGGTAACGCGTGCCTGTAGTTCCAGCTACTTGGAAGACTGAGGCGGAAGGATCGCCCGAGCCCAGCAGGTTGAGGCTGTGGTGGCTGGGAGCGGCCACTGCACTCCGGTCTGGGTGACGGAGTGAGACTCCAACTAAAAAAAAAAAAAATATGTCAAATTTATTTAATTCACCTATGCATTCCATGTACTCAATAAAAATATAAAAAAGATTTTCCCTAATTAAGCTTAATAGAAGGATAATTAAAATCATTTTTAAAATAGCCACAGAAAGTCTAAGCATTGAGTAACAAAGAGAGAAGGAAAACTATCAGATAGTAAAATATACTGCAGAGCTATAATATTGGGACAATTAAGTACTGTCATGGAAATTAACATACAAATCAACAAACAGAACAGAGATTTCCATTCACATTTAGGAATGTGAATAGGAATTTAGCATATGAGAAAGGTGCCTGCAAATCTGCAAAGGAAAGGTAGGAACAGCTGCTTTTCTGTTTTAAGAAAAAACTACTCCTTACTCCTTACATTATAGCAAAATAAATTATAGATGCATAAAACATCTAAAAGTGCAACATTAAGCCTTAAAATTATTAGAAGAAAGCAAAGATTCTATTTTTGTAATTTTAGCATGAGGAAGGCCTTTCTAAGCCTGACACAAACCTAAAAGACATAATGGAATACATTGATACTTCATTTGAATTTATTTTTAGAAAACAGCAAAATATTCTATTCTCAAACCAAAAGTTGAAAGGCAAATTGGGGGAAAGCTGTCACATAAATATGAGAAACAAATAATAACTTCCCCAATGACAATAGAGGGCAGCTCATGGAAAAATATGCTAGTGGTTAGTAAACCTATGAAAATATGCTCAAGTTCACTCTGAAGTAAACCTATGGGCATTACAATAATTAACTATGCATTTATTTATTAAATTGTAAAAGATAAAACATTTTTATTGTCAGTCAAGGTAAGGAAACAGTTCTCATACACTGCCATGGGATTGTCTATTGTGGCAACATTTTAGAGGGCAATTTGACAATCTATATGAAAATTTTAAATACACAGATTTTTTGCTATATAACTTTGGGCAGTTTACTTAAATAAAGTTTTTTGGTTTTGTTTTTGCTATCTTTCATTAAACCCAATTTTCTTATTTGAAAATTGGCGATAATAGTACTTACATCACAGGGTTCCTGTGAGCATTCCATGAGATTATACCTACACAGTGCTCAGGTCTGTCTCCTTGTCTATTTCTCTCACTCCTGGTAGCCTTCATATCCAGAACTGTGTTTGGCACAGAATAGGTACCTGGCAAACATCTGAATGAATGAGTTAATAGAACTACTCAATAAACATTAACTGTTGTTAGCTATTATTTGCCTATATAATTTCACTTTTTAAAATGTATCCTGGCCGGGTTCCTTGGCTCAGCCTGTAATCCCAGCACTTTGGGAGGCTGAGGCAAGTGGATTGCTTGAACCCACACGTTCAAGATCCACCCCCGGCAACTTGGCGAGACCTCATCTCTATAATAAACCAAAAATTAGCCAGGCACGGTAGCGTGTGCCTGTAGTTCTGGCTACTTGGGAGGCTGAGGTGGGAGGATTGCCTGAGCCCAGGTCAAGGCTGAAGTGAGCGGTGATCATGCCGCTCCAGCCTAGGTGACAGAATGAAACCAACTAAAACAAAATTATCCTGCAGATATACATGTGTGCAAAGACATATGTGTAATATGTTTGTTAGTAGTATTGTTTGTAAAAACAAAAATTCAGAAACAGCCTAAACCTCTATAAATATGGGATTGATTTTTTAAAATGTGTATCTATGCAATGGAATACTAGGCAGTCAGTAGAGTCAAAAAGATGAAGACACATATTGATATGAAGGGATGCCCTAAAAATATTAAGTTAAAAAGGCAAGCTGTAGAACTGTACAAATAATCTGGCCATACTTGTGTTATAAAAGAACAGAGATACATATGCTTATACATGCTTTTAAAAAATCTGGCAAGAGGCTAGGAGCAGTGGCTCATGCCTGTAATCCCAGCACTTTTGGAGGCTGAGGCAGGAGTATTGCTTGAACCCAGGAGTTTGAGATCAGTCTAGGCAAAATAACAAGGCCCCACCTCTACAGAAATTTTTTTTTTTTTTTAGTTGGAGTCTCACTCTGTCGCTCAGACTGGAGTGCAGTGGCTGCTCCCGGCTACCATAGCCTCGACCTGCTGGGCTCCAGCGATCCTTCTGCCTCAGCCTTCCAAGTAGCCAGAATTACAGGCATGTGCTACCATGCCCGGCTGATTTTTTGATTTATTGTAGAGATGAGGTTTCGCTGCCCAGGCGGGTCACGACAGAAAAATTTTAAAAATTAGCCAGGTGTGGTAACATGTGCCTGTAGTCTCAAGCTACTAGGAAGGCTGAAGCAAAAGGATCACCTGAGCGCAATATGTCGAGGTTGTGGTGAGCTGTGATCGTGCCACTGCACTCCAGCCTGGCCGACAGAGTGAGACCTTGACCCCCTCACTTCCAAAATCTGGAAGGAAACACAAAAAACCATCAGTAACTACCCTAGGCAGCTGGGTCTGTAGAATGCATATGGCTTAATGATGGAGGGCAGCATTTAGACTTTTCATTTTATACTTTCTTTTACTGCTGGGATGTTTTTGCATGAGAATTATGCCTACAATAATAACAAAAAAATTTTTTAAGTCCCAAAATAAGGCCCCTTTGTGAGCATCAAGAATAATGGAGAGGAGAAAGTAGGGAGAAAAGACAGGGAAAAAAGATGAACTGAATTGAACAGTGTCCCCTTCCCCTCCCCAAAAATTTCATGCCCACACAGACTTCAGAATAGAACCTTACTTGAAAATAGAGATTTTGGCCAGGCTCAGTGGCTCAGCTTGTAATCCCAGCACTTTGGGAGGCCGAGGCAAGTGGAT
>NW_007247235.1:356432-357224 GCF_000164805.1 Carlito syrichta | reverse complement strand
CCACGGGTTCGAGACCTGCCAGGGCAACTTGGCGAGACCTGTCTCTATAATACACCCAAAATTAGCCACGTGTGGTAGCGTGCACATGTAGTTCCAGCTACTGGGAAGGCTGAGGTGGAAGGATCACCGGAGTCCAGCAGGTGGAGGCTGCGGTGGCCGGGAGCATGTCACTGCACTCCAGTCTGGGCAACAGAGTGAGACTCCAACTCAAAAAAAGGAAAAAAGAAAGAAAAGAAAAGAAAATAGGGGTTTTGCAGAATATTCCTCTTCTGCATTTACCTCATCAACCCCTGACCCCAGGCTCTTTTATAGGCTCTTTTAGTTCTGATGAGGTTATACTGAATTAAGGTAGGCCCTAATCCAATGACTGGTAGCCTTATAGGAAGAGGTAACAGTGACACCGAGACACACACATACACGCACGTGCACACACACACACGGGAAAAAGCCATGAGAACACAGAGCAGAGAGGGAATGATACATCCACAAGCTGGGGAATGCTGAGGTTTGCTGGCAATCAAGAAGCCAGAGGAGGTAAGGAAAGAACATCCCCTAAAGCCCTCAGAGAGAGCATGACCCAGCTGACACCTCAATTTCAGACTTCTAGTCTGTGAGAGAATACATTTCTTTGTTTCAAGTCACCCAATTTGTGGTACCTTGCTACAGCAGCCCTAGGAGGGATCCTAATGCAGAAGCAGAGACAGAGACAGAAAAGGCTAGTGGCCCTGAGGAAGCAGTTGCAAGGGCTATTTAACTGCGTACATTCACAAACATACCTTTATGGAGTGCTTG
>NW_007247235.1:355215-356308 GCF_000164805.1 Carlito syrichta | reverse complement strand
CAGATGTTAGTTCCTTGCCCCCCAACACACACACACACACACACACACACACATACACACACACACACATGCACTCACATATGCTCAATGTATATTAGTGCCCTGGGAAGGGGTCCAGGCAGAGAGTGATGGGAGGGTACAGGCTCTGGGGGGATGTAAATGGACTGGGCAGTGTGTGTGTGCATTGAGGGGAGGCAGTGATAGTAATCAGTGTGAGATTGGGGGGGTTGTCCTCAGACTGCCCTCCTGGGCAATTACATGCCAGCAGCTTCATCCACTACCAGCTGGCATGCAGGCTTTGGACCACCAAGAAGCCTCCCCATGCCACCCCCAGCTTGGTCATTGAAAATTCCCAGCCACATTCTCTGGCCTATACGCTGGCACTAGGCCAAAGAAGTTAGCCTGGGGCAGCTATTCTCTCTATACACACACACACACACACACACACACACACACACACACACACACACACACCAGTGGGGGAGGGTAGAGAGTTCCTTTAGAGGCTCATGATTCCTGAACACCACTCTTGTGTAGGGTTCCTGTGCTGCTCATAATCACTTCCCTTTCCCACTTCCCATGCTTCTCTGCAAACCTACCCACCCCAAATACCACCCTGGGAAGGAAATATTCCTCTTCTGCATTTACCTCATCAACCCCTGACCCCAGGCTCTTTTATAGGGCTCCACCTGTGAACACACACATGCACACACACACATACATGTGCACAACACATCTTCCCATCAGATGCTATAACCTTATCAGAACAAACTTATCCCCTAACTCTACAAATTCAGTTGGCCTCATCTTCTCTGCCTCCTGCTATTCTCTCTTCTTTCTGCTAACACCCTTCAAGACCTCCTTTTCTCTTTCTTATCCTTTCTAAAGTTCTGACTGTAAGTATTATTGGTAAAAGCCCTGGAAAAGGAGTAGTCTCCTGAGGTGGTGAGAAGGAAGGGGCTCTGAACTTAACTCTGAGTCTTCCCCCAGTCTAAGGTGGAAGCTTATAAATCAACAGGATGGCCGGGCTTGGTGGCTCAGCCTGTAATCCTGCGCCTTTGGGAGGCTGAGGTGAGTGGATTGCCTGAGCCCG
>NW_007247235.1:352499-355195 GCF_000164805.1 Carlito syrichta | reverse complement strand
CCGGGAGCGGCCACTGCACTCCAGTCTGGGCGACAGAGTGAGACTCCAACTCAAAAAAAAAAAAAAAAAAATCAGCAGGATGGATTCCAGACAAGTCTCCTCCAATAACAGTAGCTTAGTGTTTTAGGTGCCTTACAAGCATTTGTAGTACACACGTAGGAAATGGACCTAGTTGCGATGCGTTCTTGTTCTAAGCATGAGGTAGAGGTCAAAGAGTTAGTTGTCTCGACAATTTGTTGGTGGGGGGAGGAGTGAAGAGTCCGGCAGTGTGCAAATTTCATCCAGAACTGCCTATGGGAATAGTCCCAAGAGAAACTGGGCTTGAAAGGGTGCAGGGCCAGTTTCCAGGCTGCCTGTCTGACCTTAGAAGGAAAAGGGATGAGAAGACTGCAGAAGAGCTGGGAGGTGTGACCTCTGTTGGGCCTTCTCTGCCCACTCTCTGCTCCATCTCTGCCAGGACTAGGACTCTGGGGACTCTGGGGAGTGGGGAGGAAAAGGGAAGAAATTGTGCTGTGGTTGGGAGGTATTCATTCTCTGAGACACCCGATGGAGTACTCCACTCTCTTTTGATTTAGGTCGGAGTTTGGTTTAAAAGGAGAGTATTCTGGAGATACAGAGAAATACAAAGAAGGAAAGAGCAAAGAGAAACAAGAGCAAGTGGAGAGAACGAGAGAGTATGGAGACAGGGGCGAGGTGTAGACGAGAGACAGGAAATTCTGAACAGGAGAATCCTGGAGAGGAGGCGAATGGCTCCACTGTTTGTCCAGTCTCCAACCCAGATGACAGGGATTAGGAAGCAGCCTTACCCACGGGCAGAGCCACTGCCTCCGCTCAGGGAACCCTGAGCAAATATGCCCTGATCCCCACATAAAGGGCCAATTAACTGCAGCGTCTCCAAGAACAAATCCGCTAACAGGGTGACAAGCCCCTAGACGCTAGCGGGCCCTGTGTTTGCTGAGAGGCTGGCCAGGAGCAAATCAGGGGATTAGGACCAGGCAGGATCCGCATGGTGGGAGGGTTTCCAACCCTCTCCACCCCAGAGCAGGGCGTGGTGCCAGGACACAGGATTACTGTTCTGGTTCAGCCTCTGGTGTGATGAAACCCAGGTGCCCGTGGTCAGTAGAGGGCAGAGCAAAGAGCCCTGGAACCTTGAACTGAAGGATCAGAGTACATCAAGTAGTTCAGTTTCTCGGCGACAGATGAGAAAAATGGAAACATCTTCCAACTGGCATATAGATTGGAACCCACTTCTGGGTTGGTCATTCCTGAAGGGATAGATTTCTGGCAGGAAATCTATCGCTTACCATCTCTTTCTTGAATACCTCCTGCTCCTGAAGCAATGAACAGACATCAAATCGTAGTCATAGTACCCTCATGCTTTTGAAGATGTGTCACTAGTCCCATGTACCCTAGCCCTTCTCAGCCTCAAAGTCTGCTCGTGTTTAAATCTTCTATGAGGTGCAAGGGTCCTAGTCTGGCAACGGCAGACGAGGTGCTGAAAACAGTTCCCAGAATACTGCCTTTCACGGGGGCATCTGTGCCCTCCCCCAACTTGTGCTTCCAGCCTTCAGAAGTCCTGCCCAGAGATGAAGGTATAGAAAGATGCTTAAATACCCACTAGTTGGAGGCTCCACAGGAAGCAGTCTGGGGGGCGGGGGAAGACTGCACAATGTCTCAGGTTTACTTGAGCACTTTCTCGGCCTGAAAACCCTCCAACTCTTGACACTGCATAGCACTTTCTGATCTTGACCTGTTCACCTGCCCCCTTCTGTGTCAGAAGCAGTCACCTCACAAAGTTTGCCTCATCACAGAGCCCACGGCTGAGCCAGAACTCTGACACTCGTCAATCAGCAGGGCCCCACCCCAGATTAAAAACTATGGGACCTCCCTTTTCCCTTGACACCCCAAAGCCATTTCCAGTCTAGGAAAGTGTGTGTGTGTGTCTGTGTGGGAGCTCTTCAGGTAGAAAGAAACCCAGAAAAGGAGAAGTAGGCTGAGACTGCAGCGAGGTGATTTTTTTCCACCAGATTCGAGCAGATTTACATAAATTTCTTCTCTTGCACATGCCTTTATAGAAATAATATTCTCTCTTTGTCTTTGTTCTAGACTCCTTGGTTCTCCTCAAAAACGTAAAACAATTTAATAAAACATGTCAGAGCAGAGTAATGAAAGTATGCAAATGATACGAGTTGCTTGCTCTTCCCTGGGCTGTCCCCTTCAGTTTAATCGGCGTTTGAGGTCTCCTGCAGGAACTCCTAGATTGGGGCGTCTGGAGCACGACTTCAGGTCAGGGCGCGCCACCCCATTCCCTGGCCTCCTGGCTGCAGACCAGACGACCGCGGGGCAGAGAGGTGGACCTGCCCTACAATTCTTCCTTTCCTACCCCAACTCCGGTTCAAACCACCCCAGTTTCCTGAGCTTCCGTCGTTAAGCCTGGGATTTGGGAAGGAACAAAAGTCAGGGCTTTGAGAGCTAAAGGAGCATCTGCTTGCACTTTGCCTCAGTTTCCCCAAGGGCCGGGACAAGAGAGGAGAGACTCTTGTTCTAAAGTCCGTCAAAAAGAACAGTCCGACAGAGCCTCATCTCTCATTTCGGGTGCTTTGAGAAGGGAGGGAAACTCTCTCGCCGCGTCCAGAACTGGGCGCGGGGCGGGGACTCCAGTCTCCGGCCCTGCGAGTGGCGGCCGGGGTGGGGTG